>NC_048219.1:130905673-131076850 GCF_002007445.2 Ailuropoda melanoleuca | reverse complement strand
ATAAATAAATAAGTAAGTAAGTAAGTAAGTAAAGTAAATGACTTCCAAATTTGTATGTAGAATACTTCCTCTATAAAGAAATTAACACGCCTGGGCAAAAGAACTAAAGTTTGCCATAGTTTTTTGGTTTCTTTAAACTTAACATTTTGAATACTTTAAACTTAAGAGTCATTTATCACTATCTATAAAAAAACAGGGGGGGAGACTATATTTCAAATCAAGAGGAATAAAACATGAGGACTAGATAACGTATGTGAATTAGAAGTCTAATTAAGAAAGTCTCTAAAATCTTCTGAATGGAGTGTTCAAATTAAAAGCCTACAATTTTAGGGTAACTAACTTATAAATCTAGTATGCTACACTAGTTAGAGCTGAAAGTATGAGTTAAGGGATTTAATGCTAACATCATTCAATTTGTGGACCAATAGGGAATTCTTGATGCATTTAAAAGATGAATGATTTAAAAAAAAAAGATGAATGATTTAATTCCATACAGGGTAGAAATTTCTATCATTAATCTTACGATGGATTTTTCCTATCAGGAAGAGAAAATATAATGTGATCAAAATTATTTTGCATAGGAAAAGGAAAGAGAAAAGAAACACATTTACTTACAGCAGGCAACCATAAAAAGTACTCACTGTTCCTGACTGTGGCATAGCAAACACATCAATCACTCTGACGGTGTAATCATCAACAAATTCTCCGAGCATCAGACCCATAACTTCCATGGGAACTCCAGCCCGACCATGCTTTAACATCTGTAAAGAGGAAGATACATGCATATAAAGCTTTAAGATCTTTGTTACTTTTTTAAAAAAATAACCTAAGTTTGTTTCAGTGGAAATAAAACACTCTTATTTTACAGATGCACCTAGAGCAATGGCTTAAGTTTGAGGGTTAACATGACAAATACTCCCAAGTAAAAGAAAGTGAAAGCAACAGAGTTCTCTAAAGAAAGTAACTCTATTCAATACTTACTTTTAACAGTGCAAGGGAGGAAATATAGACTTGTTCTGCTGTGTCCACCGCAGGAGCATCTGTCGGTGGCCCCTAAAAATAAGCACATCAATTATTATAAACACAGAGTTTATGAGTTTAAAATTAAAGTTATATGTTATATAAACTTGACTGTTTTTAAGAGTTTTGGGAAAACCCATCAATTGTCCTTTTATTCTCAAGTATCCCTTTATTCAGGCACAATACAAATAATCAAAACAACTTTGTAAATATCAAACCTGTGGAAAACAAATCAAATTTAGTGCTCAGGCAAGTGTCCAGTGGACATAAAGCTTAAAATCTTTCAGCAATGCTAATCTACTCTGCTACAAAATAACTACAATGCACCAGTTAGTCATGTTTCTTCTTCTCAATCTGAGATGGATTTTCAGCTACAGACAGCATGTACACTAGGGCTATGGGATCTCTGCAGGTGCACAGATATAGCTGGGGGGAGGGGACAGAAGATTTCTAATCCCTAAGTAAAAGAGCTGTGAACAACATATTATGCACTCACCTGATAAAGTTGTTCCCCTCCCCAATACAACAAATTTACCACAAGTGCATCAGATGTGAACAAACTGGCATAGCCAACATGAAAATACTTTCAAATTCTGACTAGCACCTTTAAAACACACATTACTATTTATCTTACTACAGGTTAAGGCAGACACCATATTCTCCCTAAGGACTGTGTCTTCTTCATCAAAATCAACAAGCCTCTTTTGACTATAACATTCAGAGGCACAAGGTAATTTACATAGGGTCCTTACCCCCCAGGTGACTACAATCTTATACATGTAATTCTGCACACATGAAAGCTTTCTTGTTTTTCAATATTCAACAGTCTGGGAAATTAAAATGAGATGTGTCCTATAATTGCCAGGTCCTGTTTTGCTCAAAGTTCCCTTTCCTTGACAATAACTCTATTACAAATTACAAAAGAAATGTTAGTTATCCAAATTATAAAGCAATATTCTATCATGCTTTACAGGTTTACTTACTAAAATTAATCAATCGCTTTACTCATTACATTTCAGATGTGTAGGTCTATGTGTATTTTGTGCTTCTTCTTGTCTATTTAAATGCTAAATTATGTGACTTTTTTAATTTTAATTTTTTGTTTAAAAATTCTTAATATTTGCTGGGAGTATTAAATATAAAAAGTTCTACAATAAGTTTTTTCTAAATACAAGAATACAAAATTTTTTTTTCTAATAGAAATTATTTGTTTCCTTATGTACAAAGGGGTAAGAAAAATCAAATGCCTAATTTTATTTTTAATAATAAATGTCAGATAATAAATTTAAAAACCAACAGTAATTCTCCATTTATTAGGCCTAATGCAGCTTTACTGCTTACCTTTCAAATAGAGATGAGTCTCTTTCAAAGGTTTATTTATTTATTTACTTGGAGGGGGGAGAGAGAGAGAGAGAGAGAGAGGGAATGCATGGTGCAATCAAGCTGGGGTAGGGGGGAGAGGAAGAGGGAGAGAATCCTCAAGCAGACCCCCACTGAGCACAGAGCCCCATGGGGGGTTTGATCACAGGACCCTGAGATCATGACCTGAGCTGAAATCACGAGTTGCACACTTCATTTCCTGAGCCACCCAAGTGCCCCCAATAAAAGTCTCTTTCAGAATGAAAACTCTAAGGTAAGCTAAAGTGCTATCATGCAAAACATTTGTTGAGATCATCACATAAAACATAATACTTTTTAGGGGCACCTGGGTGGCACAGCCGTCAAGCATCTGCCTTCTGCTCAGGGCGTGATCCCAGCGTTCTGGGATCGAGCCCCACATCAGGCTTCTCCGCTGGGAGCCTGCTTCTTCCTCTCCCACTCCCCCTGCTTGTGTTCCCTCTCTCACTGGCTGTCTCTGCCAAATAAATAAATAAAATCTGTAAAAAAACAAAACAAAACACAACAACAACAACAACATACTTTTTAAAGATTTTATTTTAGAGAGAGTGTGGGAGTGCGGACAGGGGGAGGGACAGAGAGGGACTAGCAGACTCTATACTGAGCACGGAGCCCAACGTGGGGCTCGATCTCATGACCCTGAGATCATGACCTGAGGCAAAGTCAAGAGTGGCTGCTCAACCAACTGAGCTACCCAGGTGCCCCTAAAACACAGTAATTTTGTTGCTATGATCATTTTATTCATCTAACTAAGAAAGTAAAGAAAGTTTAAGAAAAAAGGTGAGGACAGTAGTAAGTTAGCTGTGATGAGAGGTCTTAGGGAAGTACTACTTTAAATCAGGATAATGAACACTGTATTTATTCATAGAGGTTATTTCCTGAATCCAGAGCAACTTAAAAATTTCATATGGAGAAAGAATTTAAACTGGTATCTAGACTGTAGTTATTAATACAGCCCTTCTTTCTTTTCTTTTTTTTTAATACTGCCCTTCTTAACTTGCCAGAAAATACTAAAAAAAGGAACAGGGAAATAAAACATCATACCATCAGGAAAATGTATTACTGACAAAGTCAAGAAACTACCCCTGCCATTAATTAAGGAAGAAACAGTCTGTTTTGTTCAACATTATATATAACTAGTACCTAGCAAAGTGCCTGGCACATAGCAAGAACTTAGTAAGTACTGGCTGAAAAAAAAAATGAAATGAATAAATTGAGGTATTATAAGCCAATGGAACAGAAATGAAAAATACCCACCAGTTACTCTGTGAAAGAGAACAAGCCATATGTAAGTAGATATAAAGATCACTACCTCCTCTTTCACTATTTTCTTCTGCTTCAGAAACATACTAAGAGAAAACCATGCAGCTGTTTCTCTACTAGATGGGTGCTGTTTTTTGAGAGAGCAGCCAGTGATACTTCCTGTTGCTCCTCTCACTCCATGACTATTTTGTTTCTTGATCTAGTCAGAGACTACATTCCTCAGGAAAAAAACTTGGCAAGAAGTTCAGAAGAGTTTGTAGTGGTGAAGTGCATTTTTTAAAAAGTAATCTCTACACCCAATATGGGGTTCAAACTCACGACCCTGAGATCAAGAGTAGAGATCAAGAATCACATGCTCTTCTAACTGAGACAGCCAGGTGCCCCTGAACTGTATTCTTAAAAGAAATAAAAATAAAAAGCGTAATCCACGTAAAACACTGTCTATAGGAGAGATGTTAAGGACCTCGGGTAGTTGTAAATATTTAAGACTATCATTTTTCAAATGCTCACCTGTCCAGAATATCACACAATCAGGCAAAGAAGAAAAAGAAAACTCCATTAAAGACCCTGGAAAATGAGCTTAACTTAACCCAAGTTAAGAAAAATGTGGGGCTATGGACAATGTACCTACATTGTCTTTTAGCAAATGCTCCTGAGCAATAGTATCCTGATGATTCAACGAGAGGAAAGAAATCTAAAACAGGACTCCTAAACAAAATTTTAGAAAACGATTTGGCATCAGTACAATATAAGCTTTTCTAAGTTTGAAATAGAAAGTTCAAGGACGGACCAAGATGAAAAGATGAAAAATAATTAAGAACTAAAATCACATGGAAGGAAACAAAGGTAAAAATAAGATTATGACAAGTTTAATTCACTGATACAGAACACAAAGAAGATGTCTCAGAATGTAGACTTAAAGTCAGAGATGAAAACTACTAAAAATATAATGATACTAGAGGACAAAGGAGCTATAAGCTAAGAAACAGTTCCTAAGGACAAAATAAGAAATAGAATCAATAAGTAAAGATAAAGCTGAAGAAAACTTTCGTGAATGAAAAAAAAATTTTTCCCCCAACTTTCGGATCCCTAAATGTCAGGCAATAATCAGTAAAGAAAGTATTATACCTTGAAAAATCTTGGGCAATTTTTTTTTTTTTAAGAGGGGGAGAGAAGGAGGTGAGGGGCAGATGCAGAGGAAGAGAGAGAATCTTAAGCAGGCTCCACGCCCAGCCTGGAGCCTAATGCATGGCTTGATCTCACACCCCTGAGATCATGACCTGAGCCGAAATCAAGAGTTGGATGCTTAACTTAGACACCCAAGCACGCAGGGGTAAATCTTAATTACACAGATAAAGCAAAATCTCTAAAAACATGAAAGCAGAAAAACTAACCTGATGAAAAAATGCAACTCAGGTGGACTTTGGACTTCTTTGTAACATTAAATGGCAGAAAACAATGAAAGAAATTTTCTAAGTTTTAAGAGAGAAACCCTGTGAGTCAGAAATTTTATACTCAATTTAAAAAATATCTGAAGGCCCACAAACATGTTACTAAGTAAACAAGGACTCAGAAAATATGATTCCATGTATCCTCCTTCAAAGAACTTCTTGAATAACTCAAACCAGTTGTGCCTCCAAAAATCAAAATTAAAACCTGAAAAATGGAAAAGCCATCTGATTATTGAAAGCAGTTAAAAACAGATATAGATCTAAATAATACAAATAAACAGGGTTCAAAACCACAGATATTGTCCAAGTAATACAGGGCAGGGGAAAGAAATGAAGTAAACAAAACTCTCTATTTTACATACAGTAGGGAAAAAAAAAGAACTCTAATTTAAGTGCTGATTTTGACTACTACAGAAATAAGGATTAAAAAGTCTTCTTGAACAACTTAAAATAACCACGATAAACATTAAAACTGAATGTACACCTTACAAAATCACTGGAGAAAGAAAAGCAAACACAACACTGATAATTTAAAAAAAAAAAAAAAATCCAAACACCAGTAGAGAACCCAGAAGGGATCAAAACAAAAACAGCAAAGACAAGGTAAGATCAAATATCCTAGTAATGGAGGAATATAAATGAATTAAAGTCCCTTGTTAAAAGCCTATCATAATAGATTTAAAATGGAAATTCACACATATACTGCTTACAAAAGAAATTAAAACAAAATAAAAGGATTGGTGAGATTTGTCAGTGACATACCTATATTTCTTTTTGTAAACACAGCCATGATGGCTACTACGTTTTACTCACCTTGCCTTTGTCCAGTGATACGTTACAGTAGTAGTTTTCCCAGTATTAAACCACCTTTTTACTCTTGGGATGAAACTGTTGACATGATTTACTTTTTTTTTTCTTTTCTTTAGGGTTTTATTTCCCTGTTTACAAGTGAGACTGGTCTGGCATTTTTTTTGTGTGTGTGTTAAATTTGTCAGCTTTTATATCATTATGCTAGATTTAAAAATAATTGTGAAATTTTACACTTTACCATTTTCTGTGTTCTACTAATATTAATACAGTTAATCCTTGAACAACATAGGGGTTAAGGGCACCTACCCCCCACCCAGTCAAAAATCCACATCTTTTTTTTTTTAAGATTTTATTTATTTATTTGACAGAGAGAGACAGCCAGCGAGAGAGGGAACACAAGCAGGGGGAGTGGGAGAGGAAGAAGCAGACTTCCAGCGGAGGAGCCTGATGTGGGGCTCGATCCCAGAACGCTGGGATCACGCCCTGTGCCGAAGGCAGATGCTTAACAGACTGAGCCACCCAGGCACCCCTCCACATATAACTTTTGATTCCCTCAAAACTTAACTACTAATAGCTCACTGTTGACCAGAAGCTTTATTGGTAACATAAATAATTTAAATAATTAACATATTTTGTATCTTACATGTATTATATGCTGTATTCTTATAATAAAGATAAAGAAAAGGTTATTAAGAAAAACAGAAGAGAAAATACATTAATAGTACCACAATGTATTTATTGAAAAAAATTACATATAAATAATGACCCATGTAGTTCAAACCTGTGCTGTTCAATGATCATCTGTATATACTAAATTATCTATGTCTTAAAAATTTGGAAGAGTTCAATATTAACTATTTGGCTCTAAAGGTGATTTTGGAGTTGATTATTGTAACTTTTTCAGTGTTATTAATAAATTCAGGTTATTTATGTCTTCATACTCTTATATTGTCCCAGAAAGTTTCGTTTCAGTAGATTACAAAGTTTGATCATAGAATTGAACATATTTTTTTTTTTAAAGATTTTATTTATTTATTTGACAGAGATAGAGACAGCCAGCGAGAGAGGGAACACAAGCAGGGGGAGTGGGAGAGGAAGAAGCAGGCTCATAGCAGAAGAGCCTGATGTGGGGCTCGATCCCATAACGCCGGGATCACGCCCTGAGCCGAAGGCAGACACCTAACCGCTGTGCCACCCAGGTGCCCCAGAATTGAATATATTTTAATTAATTGTTTAATACTGAAAACATTTAAAACTAAATATGTTTCTCTATATCACATTATATCACCGTCCAGATAGATTAATAATTTACATTTACAAAAAAATCAAATTATAACAAAACTTGGCTAAAAATATTAGTGAAACTTCTAATTCATTCTATGAGGCCAATATTACCCTGATGTCAAAGCCAGACAAAGACACTAAAGAAAACCACAGACCAATATCTCTTACAAACACTGGTGTAAAAATCCTCCGCAAAACAGCAAAACAAAACTCAACAGCAAGGATGGTTCAACCTATGAAAACTGACCAATGTAATACACCTCATGAACAGAATGAAGGGGAAAAACCCCACACGATCATTTCAAATGATGAGGAAAAAGCATCTAACCAAATTCAACACCCTTTCATAATAAAAACACTGAACAAAGTAGGGGTAGAAGGAAACTACCTCAACATAATAAAGCCGTATCTGGCCGCACATGGGTGGCTCAGTCGGTTAATGTCAAACTCTTGATTTGGGTTCAGGTCATGTCTCAGGGTCGTGAAATCAAGCCCCACTGCAGGCTCTATGCTCAGAAGGGAGTCTACTTCAGGTTCTCTCTCTCCCTCTATCCTTCCCCCAGCTCACATTCTCTCCCTCCCACTAAAATAAATAAATAAATCTTAAAAAAATAAAATAAAATAAAAGCCATATCTGAAAGCCCCACAGTGAATATAATATTCCATGGTAAAAGACAAAAAGTGCTTCCTTTAAAATCAGGAACTAGGCAAGCATGCCTGTTTTCACTACTTCTATTCAACACAGTACTAGAAGTTCTAGCCAAAGCAATTAGGCAAGAAAAAGAAGTAAAATGCATCCAAACTGGAAAGGAAGAAGTAAAATTGTCTCTGTTTGCAGACAATATGCTCTTACATGTAGAAAACTCTAAAGATTACACACAAACTATTAGAATTAATACACAAATTTAGCAAAATAGCAGGCTACAAAGTCAACACAAAAATCAGCTGCATTTCTACTGTGAACAATAAACAATCTGAAAAAGAAATCACAAAAGCAGGGTGCCTGTCTGGCTCAGTCAGCAGAGCGTGGGACTCCTGATCTCAGGTCATGAGTTCAAGCCCCACACTGGGTGTGGAGCCTACTTAAGGAAAAAAAAGAAAAAGTAATTACAAAAGCAATTCCATTTACAGTAACATTAAACAGAATAAAATACTTAGGAATTAACTTAACCAAGGAGGTAAAAGAGTTGTACAAAGAAAACTATAAAACACTGTTGTAAGAAATTAAAGAACATAAATAAATAACATGAAATGGCAAACACATCCCATGTTCGTGGATCACAAAACTTAGTATTAAAAAGTCAAGACTACCCAAAATGACCTACAAATTCAATGCAATCTCTATCAAAATTCTAACGCTGCTTTCTGCAGAAATAGAAAACCCATCCTTAAATTCATATGGAATCTCAATGGACTCTAAATAGCCAAGACAATCTGGAAAAGAGCAACACCAGAGGCCTCAAACTTCTTGATCTCAAAACTTACTACAAAGCTACAGTAGTCAAAACAGTGTGGTATTGGCATAAAAGCAGACATACAGACCAATGAAGAGCACAGACAGCCCAGAAATAAACCCTTGCATATATGGTCAAATAATTTTTAACAAGCGTGTCAAGACAATTCAATGGGAAAGGACAATCTTTTCAACAAATGATGCTAGAAAAACTGGATATCCACATGCAAATGAATGAAGTTGGAACCTTACCGCACACCTTAAAAATTTAACTCAAAATGGATCAAGGACCTAAATTTAAGACCTAATCAATAAGAGAAGAAAACAAAGGACAAAAGCTTCATAATGTTGATTTGGCAATGATTTCCTGGGTATGACACCAAAGGCACAGGTAACAAAAGAAAAAACAGATACAGTGGACTTCATGAAAATTTTAGAAATCTGTGCATCAAGATACTATCAACAGTGTTAAAAGAAACCCACAGAATGGGAGAAAACATCTGCAAATTATATATCTGACAAGGTATTAATATCCAGAATATATAGAGAACTAAAACTCAGCAACTAAAAAACATGATTCAAAAATGGACAAGAACTTGACAGATATTTATCCAAAGAAGATATACAAATGGCCAATAAGCACATGAATAGATGCTCAACATCACTAATCATAAGGGAAATGTAAATCAAAACTACAATGATATACCATCTTATACCCATGGCTAGATTGGCTACTATAAAAGAAAACAACAACAGAAACAACATGGACGTGGAGAAATTGGAACGCTTGTGTACTGTTGACAGGAATGTAAAACAGTAAAGCCACTGTAGAAAATAGTTACGGCAGTTCCTCAAATAATTAAAAATAGAACACCGTAAGATTTAGCAATTCTACTTTTAGGTATATACCCAAAAGAATTGAAAGCAGGCTCTCAAAGAAATATTTGTACACCAATGTTCACAGCAATGTTATTTACAATAGCTAAATTGTGGAAACAACCCAAATATACATCAAAAAATTAAAAGATATGCAAAATGTGGTATATAAACACAGCGGAATATTATTCAGCCTTAAAAAAGAAGGAAATCCTGCAATATAGTGCAACATGGATGAACTAAATATCATGCTAAGTGAAATAAGCTCATCACAAAAAGACAAATACTGTATTATTCCCCTTATATGATGAGGAACTTAGAGTAGTCAAAATCAAAGAGAAACAAAATATAACGGTGATTGTCAGAGGCCAGGGAGAGGAGTGTGGAGAATTATTGCACATATAAAAATATAATATATATAATATATATATTTACATATATATCTGATCTGGATGAGGAAACACATTCTAATTTGCACATATAATAAAATATAAAACTGACAATCAAAAATTTCTGAATATTAAAAAAAAATTTTTAAAAACCCCGAAAAAAAAGAGTTGCCCCATTTATGACAAAAAGTCAATATATAAATTAACAAAACACTAAAACTGTAATGGAAACATGGGCAAAGAATATAAAGCAAGTAATTACATAAATACATGATGAAATAAATATGAAAATGTTCAACCTCACTAGTTGACCTTCTTTAATTAAGAAATGCCAATTAACACATTAAGACGTTGTTGTTGTTTTCTATCACACGAGCTTTACAATGCCTAATTTTGGAAAGGGTATTATAAAAGAAACACTCTGAGCACTGTTAGTGAGAATATGAACTGGTATAATCTACCAGAAAAGCAACTGAGCAATATCAAGAGCCTTACAATCGCACAAACTTTCTGACCCTACTTTTGCACTCCTAGAAATTATTTAAGTAAATAAGCAGAGATGTTTGCATGAACCAGAATGTTCATGATGCTTCTTTTAATAACGCAAATAAATCAAGGAATAAAATAACAACCAATAATTAAAGATTACTGTTAAATGTTCCTTTCTCTGAAAGACAAATACCATATGACTTCACTTATATGTGGAATTTAAGAAACAAAACATGAACAAAGAAAAAAAAAAGAGACAAAACAGTCTCTTAAATAGAACAAACTGGTGATTGCCAGAGAGGAGGTGGGTCGGGGGATGGGTGAAATAGATAAAGGGGATGAAGAGTATACTTATTCTGATGACCAGTGAAAAATGTAAAGAATTGTTGAATCGTTGTATTGTCCACCTGAAACTAATATAAAACTGTATGTTCATTATACTTCAATACAAATTTTTGTAAAAGAAAAGTTCCTTATGCTGAGATCTCAAGATACTTCAGGTGCTAGATGGCTATATCGTAGGCAAAGATAACGAGGTATAGCTGTATTTCAAATAACTTAAGAAAAAAAAGTATGAGTCAGAAAATTCGAGAAGGGGAGAGTAGGAGTGGTCAGGGTAATGAGGTAGTAACGAGAATCCCAGGGCTGTGAGGCACTACCCAGCAAAGCAGACATGATGGTTTTTATTCTTCACCCACTGAAAGTTTCCAAGTGCTTTTAACTAGCCCTGCCCTCATGTCTCATATATGCAATCCTATGACTTTAATAAGAAACAAACGATTTCACAAATAGATACTGATACAAACGGTTAAGTTAGACTTAAGGTAACCATTGTTAGGCTAGGTTTACATTCAACTAAAATGGACATGTGGTGATCACAAATAACAGCAAATTATACGTGTCCCATTTGTACAATGAAAAACATCTGAATAAATGCACAGAATTTGAATTACTTCAATCATCTTTCACTTTTTGAGAACTTATTGTGTTTAAGAAACTAAGCTAAATGCTGGGTAAACAAAAGTGAAAAACTACACAATGATTAAATCAAATGAAAACCTAGACCCAAATATTTTTGAATTTTTACACTTGGCTATTACTACTATAAAAAATAAGTAATGGAGGGGCGCCTGGGTGGCTCAGTTGGTTAAGTGGCTGCCTTCGGCTTAGGTCATGATCCCAGCGTCCTGGGATCAAGCACCACTTTGGGCTCCCTGCTCAACTGGGAGCCTGCTTCTCCCTCTCCCTCTGCCACTCCCCCTCCTTCTGCTCTCCTGCTCTCTGTCAAATAAATAAATAAAATCTTTAAAAAACAGTAAGTAATGGAGAAAATGGTTATTTCTGTTGCTTAATCAAACAGCACAGTTCTAAAGTTACCAGCTTATATAGTGTGTGAACTATTCAAGCTCTCTGCTGACCTTGTAACAATTCTACCACCACCATAATAAACAAGTACAGAAAGTCATTTTTTTTGGAATTGAACATGATGTAAATTAAATTTCAAGGTCCTTTAAAAACAACTCTTAGAGGGTGCCTGGGTGGCTCAGTTGGTTGAGCGGCTACCTTTGGCTCAGGTCATGATTCCAGAGTCCAGGGATCAATCCCTGTGGTCAGTCTCCCTGCTCAGTGAGGAGTCTACTTCTCCTTACCACCCCTCGTGCTCTCTCTGGCTCTCCCTCTCTTTCATATTAGTGAATAAAATCTTAAAAACAACAACAACCATTAATTGTACCTGAAAGCACTGGTATAACTAATACGGTATTAAGCAAAAGAAAAACTAAAATAAAAAACTAAAGAAAACTGGCCTGTATTTCACACAATGCCATTATAAAACAGAAACACACATATCACTGATAACAGATAAGTAAAATAAGAAACATCTACACGGCGCCTGGCTGGCTCAGTTGGTAGAGCATGAGACTCTTGATCTTGGGGTCATGAGTCTGAGCCCCACATTGGTGGTAGCTTTCTTAAAAAAAAAAAAAAAAAAACAACTAAGTGTTCTTAAACTTTTTAGTCTATTATTAAAAATTTAAATTAATGTTACAATTTAAAACTTGCAATGATTTAGTTATATACTGCTGTAAAAAACATAACTAAAATATTTACATATAATCCTCTTATAAAAAAGAAACTGATACAGTAATCACATTTGCTACAAAACTCCTCAATATTCAACAGGCAACTTTAAAAATCACTTAGCTTAAGTCTGATTCTTCAAAAATAAGTTTATTTTAAAAGGGGAGAAAAATCCACACTTTTAAACTAAGAGTATAAAATCAGCCACTTAATACAACTGTAAGGTACATTGGCGAGCCAAGGCATGAGCAGTGCAAGCAACCTTTATGCATACCATGAAAAGCTACCCAACTGGTGTTGTAATACCTATTATGACTCCATGAGGGCATTAAACTTATCTCTGTACAATGAGTTTTGATCTGCCATGTTTGGTAAAACAGAAATTAACATCCAGATCCACAAATTTTAAGTGTGGTTAACTTAAATGAGACATGGTTCCCCGCACCCCACCCCCATTTAGAAGGTTAAAATCTTATCCAGCATAAAAAGCTGTGACTTTTACTTGGGCAGCCCTTGTTGACTAAGTGTTATTAAAAAAAAGGCATTTGCCATTATAACAGGATAAAACTAACGCCTCTAAGTGTTACCTACTCAGGCCTTTTAACAAATTTGTTAACACTATTAGTTATATTACTCCACCTTTCTCTTAGTGTGAACTGGTATCAATTATTTAGCCAATTTTATTATGCTATTAAAATACCTGCTGATTAAACATGAACCAAAGTGTCACTTAAAAGAAATGTAAAATAAATAGTATCACTGAACTGCAACACTCTAAAACTACCTAAAAATATAAAGTTATCTTGGGAAACAACATAAAACATTTCAAAATTTGTTAAAAGTTGTTCTAGGATTAAAATATTACACAGGCTTTATTTTTATAATAGCTGTTTAAAGGTATATATTCGGTCCTGCATGACAGTATTATTTTTAAAGGTCTTTAAAATACGTATTTTTCAACAAAGAGAAAATAAATTTTATTAACAAATGAAGGTGACTATATTTTTAAAAAACAAAATAAAACCTAAACATGTACTGAATAGTTGACAGAAAATTTTTAATTTATGGTATCCAATATCACCAAATTTGACAAATTCTGTAAAAAATTTTAAAAATTTTAAAAATACCACTTTCAGTTTCTGCAATTAAAATATCCTGAAAAAAACCAAATGAACACAAAATAGGTGAATTCAAACATATACAAATAACTACCATGGTATTGTTTATCTCCTATCCAGCAAGGTAAGAAACCACCTTTTAATACTTTAATTTTGTGAGTATTAAACAACTAGTGTGAAAAACAAGCTGCATGTAAACTATTTCTACTGCCTGAGCTTCAATGACTAGCTGAGGCAACCTGTTATAGGAGGTGTTAATTGGCAATAGGAGTACAAGTCAGAAGCATGCTCCCCATCGTCCTAACCCAGCAAGGCTAGGTCATTAAAGTGGAAATGAATTCTTTCATGTCGACTTAACCCCTTCAATGCATGATTTCAGCTGTTTTCTCTCAATTAATTTAAAAAACTTGTTACTTTTTAGAGTTAAAAAAAAAACGTTCCCAAAAAAAGGTCCTCTGGCTGACAGTTCCAATGACTATATTATTCAGAAGAGAAGAATAGAGTGAGTTAATTGCAATGTAATATTGCAACTCTCCCTTCTGAAAAACATAGAAACTAGTTATATTTGCTTGTTTTAACACTGTAAAGAAGATACAGGATATAGTGTTTAGAAATAGCTTGGAACCATTTAGTCATATAGGGTTTTGAATTTCCTTTCTGTTTAAGGATCCAACTATCCTATAACTTAATCATCTTAACCTTGGGACAGGGCAATATTAATTTTTTTTATTCCCATAATGTCCATACAAGAATCTTCAATTTAAAAACGTTTTGAAATATATGTGAGTTAAACACCTTTCTAATTATGTTTTATTATTCTGATAAGGTGCATAGTCACAGCATATCCTAATGACTGGTTGCCAAAAAGTCTAAATTCCTTTTATGGCATGATCTCAGAGGTTTCCAGATGGCACATTAATTCTTAAGAAAAAAAAATACAAAAAGAAGGAAAGAAAAATAAGAATGAAAATGTCAAAATAATGATGCACTGCTTTCAAAATGCCATATTTATAAATACTAATATTCTTATATATTTTAAGCATTACAGGCATTTTAAATTTCAATTATATAACTATTACAATTAAAAAATTAACATACTTATGCTCCATCTTTCATCTCTGTGTAACCCTGAAAATATTTCCTTTAATGAAAATAGTATCAGAGTAAAAACTAAGCATTAGAAAATGTGTAATAGCTTACACTATGTACTTTGTGATAAATCAATAAAAAATTACTAACATGAAAATACAGACATAATCTCATCCACTGTTGTAACATAGCTGGGCTCTTGAGTAATTATAACTAAAAATATGCTTATTAGAAACTTGGTCAGTAAGATCTTAGACAATAATGGGCAATATAATGGTTTGAGGATATCAAAAAACAGAAATTATACTACACCCAATTCTATATTCCTTTCCTACCTCACCCACTCTTCTTCCAAGTCTTACAATTATTTGACAAACTCGGTTCTTGCTTCTATGAAAACGGACTTTCTTTCCCTAGGCCTACTGACCTCCTCCAATACAGCAAACCTAAGTAGCTGCCCTGGAACCAGTATTTACTTTTTTATTATAATAATTTTTTATTATGTTATGTTAGTCACCATACAGTACATCCCCAGTTTTTTTTTTTCTTAAAGATTTTTATTTATTTATTTGACAGAGAGACAGCCAGCGAGAGAGGGAACACAAGCAGGGGGAGTGGGAGAGGAAGGAAGCAGGCTCCTAGCGGAGGAGCCCAACATGGGGCTCGATCTCAGAACCCCAGGATCACACCCCGAGCTGAAGGCAGACACCCAACGACTGAGCCACCCAGGCGCCCCTCATCCCAAGTTTTTGATGTAAAGTTCCATGATTCATTACTTGCGTATAACACCCAGTGCACCGTGCAATACGTGCCCTCCTTAATACCCATCACCGGCCTATCCCAATCCCCCACACCCCTCCCCTCTAAAGCCCTCAGTTTGTTTCCCAGAGTCCACAGTCTCTCTGGAACCAGTATTTAAATTTATAAGTTTATAAATTTAAATTTATAAACCAATATAAAAATTTCAGTGGGAGAAAAGGCAGTGGGGTGAGGCTACATAATAGTAAGGGAGAGGGTAAAATGACATTTACAACATCATCTGGTTATGAAGACAACTGATCAAAGTAATATAGGATCTGGAAGCCTAATGCATATTGCCCAGTGTGACATTTCTTTCTCTTTAAGATACTCATTTTAAAATAATTCTTACCTACTTAAAAGTGCGTGTGTGCCATATGCTGTAAGCACCAATCACTTCAGACATCTATGAAACCCGTCTCATAGGAATAGGGATCTACTGTCTCCCACTCCAGGTGCCTTTCACCCTGCTCTGTAGCAATGAGGAAGAAGCAAGTACAATGCTTGACTTCCTTTGTTATACAGAAAAATCATTCACAGATCAGTTAGTCAAACTTCAGAAACCAGAAGATAACTACAAATGTTTATGGGGCACCTGGGTGGCTCAGTCAGTTAAGCATCTGCCTTCAGTTCAGGTCATGATCCCAGGATCCTGGAATCGAGCCCACATCGGGCTCCCTGCTCAGCCGGGAGCCTGCTTCTCCCTCTCCCTCTGGCTGCCGCTCCCCTTGCTTGTGCTTGTTCTCTCTCTCTGTGTCAAATAAATAAATAAAATCTTAAAACAACAACAACAATAAATGTTTAGGAGTAGCTAAAAACATGCTGTCTTTTATAACTGGAAATTAATTCCCAGAATCAAGCAGAACTTTGAATGTCCTACAACAGACCATTAAGTTTTATCAAAACTGTTGCACAACAGATAATACAACAAGCTTTGACTTTAAAGTGCTTACAGTCTTCTTTTACAATATTCAACTACGGTACCATTTATTTATGAATTTAAATTACAAAACATGCAAAATATAAGTCAGCTACAATCTGGTTATTTTGGGAAGAATTCATAATCAATTAGCCCACCTTCTGAATTATATGCTACATAATGCCAAGTATGAAATGTTACACACA
Organism: Ailuropoda melanoleuca; assembly: GCF_002007445.2. Classification (NCBI taxonomy): domain Eukaryota; kingdom Metazoa; phylum Chordata; class Mammalia; order Carnivora; family Ursidae; genus Ailuropoda; species Ailuropoda melanoleuca. The sequence goes on along the minus strand of NC_048219.1, from coordinate 131,060,208 downwards.
CACATACACGGAATGTATGTTTTTATTTATTCACTCAACAACCACAGACCCCACTTGCTAGCTAAACAAAGGCAGATAGGCCCTTGCCCTTAAAGGTTTATAAACTTGAACGTAAGCCAGAAAGAGAAAAAAACCATAAATGCAATATGGTAGATTAAGTACAAAAACAGACACATGTATAAGGGGCACAATGTATAAGGAGCACAGAAGTCAGAGCAATCTATTTGAGAAAATCTTTACATAGGCTAAGAATTAAAGAATACGCAGAATTTTTCCAAGCAAAAAAAGGGAGAGCGGAGTGTTGGGAAAAGGCATTCCAAGAAAAAAAAATGATTTATTTTTAAATGACACATTTAAAGGCACAGAGACACAAAACAGAAATCGTCCTGCACATTACTGTTCCAAGCTTTTAAACAATAAAATGTGTTGACTAAAACATGGGTTCTTAAAATTAAGTATAAGTTAATATTGCTCAATCTCAATGGGTGTTTTTCTGAGAACATGACTTTTTTAAAAAGGCCATCTTTAAAAGAAGTGCTTTTTCTTATCCACACTTGTCCCTTTACAAAAAATATTTAGCACTTTAGAATATAAATCAGTCTGGAATTCTGACATGCTTTAAAAAATATATATAGTTATAAGACAGTAAAGGAAAACATGTTTTTTTCCATGCAAAATGTTATCTTAGGGGCACCTAGGTGGCTCAGTGGGTTAAGCACCCAACTTTTGATTTTGGTTCAGGTCATGATCTCAGGGTCAAGAGATCAAGTCCGCTCAAGATTCTCTGTCCCTCTCCCTCAACCCCTCCACCCCCCCACTCGCTCGTACACACTCTCTCTAAAACAAAACAAAACAAAACAAAATGTTATCTTATAGTAATAAGCAGTGTCTTTTTGGTTTATAGATTTTGTACGAATATTATATTTGAGGCCAAGGACTATTTCTCTTGAACATATAGTTCTCAGAATAAAATAATCTTTTAATAAACAGTATTTTAAAAAGCTGATTACCTGACATTCAAGCAATGGATACCAATGGAAAAGAAGACACAGAGTTCAAGGCTAGGATTGGTTGGATCACTAATCAAAGAAGTGGAAGAATAAGTGGATGCTACTATGATCAGCTGTTATAGCCACTGAACAGCCATAAAAACCAGGCCCTAGCGGTGTTAACACAGAATACTAATAACCTTGCCCGTCTGGGTGTATCTTGCTTTACAGTTTTCAAATATGTTACATCTGCATCTTACTTTGTGCTTTTCAAGTATGTTATTTATATCACCTAATGAAAGAAGAGAAAAACCAGGAACAATATATGAAAGAATCCTACACAGGAGAGGAGATCCAAAAAAAATGGGTGAATGTAGGCATGGTTAGGAGAAAATAAAAAGAAAAGACAAGGAAAGCTCTGTCTGCAACACACAATGACATGCACTAGGTATATGATGAATGAATTAGATGTGGTGCTAGTCCTTAAGATGTATGTTGGAGACAGATAATACACAAGTAAGTATAAAAATGAGTGTGTAATTGTAACTTGAGTTTGGTATCAAAATAATAGGAAAGAGAACAAGCTTTGGAGATGTAATAAAAACAAGGCCTATTTTCAAAGAGCCTTCCTCAGAAAGCAAATAAGCAATGAACATGTAAAGCCAGTGATTCGTAACCTTGTTTATTCCTCGGAATCCCCTGGAGGGCTTAAAAAATTCTGATGCCTGGGCCCACCCTCAGAGATTCTGATTTAAATTGCTCTGGGGTAAGACTGAGGAATCTCTTCCTTTTTAACACTCCAAGTGATTCTAATATACAGCCAAGGTAGAGAACCATGGATATAAAGGATTTCATTATTTTGAGGTTAATGAAATTACTGGGGTAAGTGTGCCTTACCCCAGTAATTAACTGGCTGGGAATTTGAGAGATCTAGAGCCAATCGTCAAACAAATCACATTCAACATAACAACAAGGTTTTATTATAATCTCAATTCAACGAAATGCAAAGGTTTTACAAAGTATGGCAGAAGTATGAAGAAGAGATTAATCAGGTTTGAAGACATCATGTGTGGTAATTACTGTTATCCATCAAATATTTCTGGTCCTTCTCTCCAGCACATAATAGGAGTGTACCTCCTTGACCTCTTAAAGTTAGACATGAACATATGACTTGCTTTGGTAGCCAATGAAATATAGAGGTGACCTGTCATTTCCAGTTACAGCTTTTTAAGAATCAGAATTCAATGATAACATTTTGTCAGCCTGAGTCCCAGAGTAAGGATGACATACAGAATGGCACCCAGCTATATAGCAACAGTAAAAAAGAAAGCTTTGTAGTTTTAAGCCACTGAGATTTAGGGGTTGTTCTTGAAGCATGACCCACCCTTCCTGACTGACACACCATAGAAGACTTCCAGAGGAAGAAGATTAAACAGTCCAGAAGGTAAGTTAAGTACAATTCAGGGGGCGCCTGGGTGGCACAGCCGTTAAGCGTCTGCCTTCGGCTCAGGGCGTGATCCCGGCGTTATGGGATCGAGCCCCACATTAGGCTCCTCCACTGTGAGCCTGCTTCTTCCTCTCCCACTCCCCCTGCTTGTGTTCCCTTTCTCTGCCAAATAAATAAAATCTTGAAAAAAAAGTACAATTTAGGGGCACCTGACTGGCTCAGTGAGAAGAGCATGCGACTCTTGATCTCAGGGTCATGAGTTTGAGCCCCACGCTCGGTATAGAAATTACTTTAAAAAATAAAGAAAAAACTAAATACAATTCATTAGACAAACAACGGGGGCAAAGAGCATTTGTTTTCAGAGACTACCTTATACAAAATCATGAATGAATAAGCAGAATGACATAGGACACTTGAAGAATTATAAAATAGTATAATATGGCTAGTTTAGGATAGGAGAAGGTTGGAGCAAGAGATAAAGCTGGAAAAAGACAAACTCATGAAGGACTAAAGATCTAGACAAGAGATCAACTGACAAAAAGGTCAAAGCAGCCATTCCACAAAACAGTTCACAAACTAGTCCTCAATATTCTTTTGCCCTCTTGCACCTAAGCGAGAAGACCCATTTTCACCAGTAACGATGGCATACTATATTATACATATCATTTTAGAAAGCTCCAGTTGATTCTGATCCACTTTTAGGAGAGATGGCCCTCTCCACCCTATCCCCTCAAGAAACACTACAATTTGGCTTGAGGACTATATTTATCCTACAGTGAAAATGACAGACCTTATTAAAGATGTTTAACAAATGAATAAAATAATTAGTTCTGCATTTTAAAAAGGACTTGCATTTCTCGTGGTAGAAAGATCTACTAAGTGATACTGTGACAAGAAGGGCACAGATAAAGATTATGTAAAGGCGTGAATTAAGCAGAGGCAATGATAGAAGAAATACATTCAAGAGACTTAGAAAACAGACCCCATACTACAGTTCTTGAGGACTAACTATATAAAGGAAATGGAACAGCACACTGGGATTGCATGTTTTTCCTGGGGAAGCTGGGTAAATATTAATACCATTAATCAAGATAGGAAATAGCTTCAAGCCATACCCAAAATCTCCAGAATCTGTTTCTTACCACCAGAATCTTACTGCTTACCACCACAGCTCTCTGATGATAACTATAATTGTTACAGGGACATGAAATCCATCTTTATCTCATTTTACCTGATTTTGTTTTTCCTCTTATTAGAAATGATCTGTGATCTCCTTTCCTTCCTATTACCTTGATTAAGCAAGACCTGACATTATAAAGTTCAAATTTAATCTCATGTGACTTTAATAATATTATATCTAGTATATATCTGCAAATAGTGGTTTAGGCCTGCCTAAAGAGGAACAATTTAAGACTATCAAAAACCATGATAGCAATCAGTTATTCATTCAAAATTAAACACAGTAACATCTATTCTTAGTAGGACTAGTACTATTCCTTCTCAGTATAAACCACTGAAGTTCTTTATCCCTAAGCAGAGTTGATGAATAAAAAAATACATAATTCTCAGTTGAATTTGAAATTCAAATAAACGAATATTTTTAATATGTCCATTCCATGCAATATTGTTCATATGGAATTCAAATTTAATTGGACATCCCATGTTTTATTTTGCTAAATACAGCAACCCTATTCCCAAGTAACTATTAAGTACTTTTTTAAAAAAGACTGATTGATTGATTGATTTAAAAGAGCATGCAGGTGTGCACACGCGAGTGGGAACAGGGGTAGAGAGGCACAGAGAGAGGGAGAGAGAGAATCTCAAGCAGACTTCCCACTCAGTGCAGAGCCCGACACAGGGCTTGATCTAAGCCAAAAACCAAGAGTTGTTCCTCAAACAACTGAACCACCCAGGCGCTCTATTAAGTACTTTCTTTTTTTTTTTTTTTTTAAAGATTTTATTTATTTATTTGACAGAGATAGAGACAGCCAGCGAGAGAGGGAACACAAGCAGGGGGAGTGGGAGAGGAAGAAGCAGGCTCATAGCGAAAGAGCCTGATGTGGGGCGATCCCACAACGCCGGGATCACGCCCTGAGCCGAAGGCAGACGCTTAACCGCTGTGCCACCCAGGCGCCCCTATTAAGTACTTTCTAATCTAAGTCCACATTGTAAGTCTCTTTCCCATTTTATTTGTATTCTGCCAAGCTTAAGCCAGAGGCCAACTTTATATTACTACACATACCAGTAACTTTTTCAAAACCTAATGCTACTTCTTGGGGCACCTGGGTGGCTCAGTTAGTTAAGCAGCTGACTCTTCATTTTGGCTCAGGTCAGGATCTTGGGGTCCTGAGACTAAACCCAGCTTTGGGCTCCCCGCTCAGCCAGGAGTCTGCTAGAGGATTGTCTCTCCCCCTCTCTTCCTGCCCTCCCCCAGGCTCCTGAGTGCACTCTCCTCCCCCCACCCAATAAATAAATAAATCTTAAAAAAAACCAAAACTTAATGCTACTTCTTTATCTTTAAATAAGTAATAATTTTAAGACTAATGCACCCTGACCAAAAGGTCACTCAGTTCCCTCTAATAAAAAGAATACAAATGAAATTACCATCTTACTGATATACACATATTCCTATTCTTGTTAGAAATCAGCATCTACTTTGAAATGTCTTCTCTTACCAAATCCTAAAATAATCATTCATTAATCAACAAATGTGTCTTTTACTTTAGGCAACAAAACATTCATAGTTCAGGTTATACTACGTCCTGCTTGTCTCTCCAACCTCTGTCCCAAGTCTAGCTGCCAGTAGACTCTCCATGCAGGCCCTGAGCAGTGCTCCTTAGGTCCCCTAGATTTTCTCTGCTACAAACTCTTCTCCTTATTATGTCATTAAGTCTCCATTTAGTAAAATACTCTGTAAGTATTCACTTGTTTGTAATTCACCACAGTGTCTGAGGAGTGCTCTGCATATTACTACAGCTTTCTGTTAGAATGTCTTAATAGAAAAGTCAAAAAGTTAAAAGAAGGCTATGGACATAACTGAAATAATTCCACACTAGATAAAGATTACCCAACACCCACACAAAAGATGCTCAATAAATAACTCTTCAATCTCTTTATAAATAAATGCAGTTTTAGCTTTTATTTTTGATCACTATCTCACCCACAAACATGCCAGCAGCAGGCATTCTGATGCCTCTGTGAGCCAAGCATACATGAAAATGCCAAAGGCAATCCTTTGCTTGTGTGGTCTCCATTAAGAACTTTAGATCCCTTCTCCCAGAAGGATAAATATATCCAAAAGGCAGAATAAATGAGAGGCTACAGAAAAGGAAATTAATATGCTTGAAGCATATTAGAAAGAGAACAAGAAACTAAGACAGTAAACCAAGTAGGTAGCAGACTGGGCACAAGGGTTATTCATTTAGAGAACTGATCTGTCTCAGGCCTAAGTGTAGAAAGTTGCTTTCCAGAGGCCAGTGAGGCATCTACGTCTGCAGTTGAGAGGAAGAGAGAGAGAGCCAAATGACAACTACCCACAGCATGAAGAACTAATGTTTTTTCTAGTCACTGTTAGTTTGTTACTTTTAAACTTTGTTTTTCTTAAAACTTATAACATTTAAGAGGTACAGAAAGATCTAATATTAATGCAATATACTCATTACCCAGCTTACAAAACAGAACATTATTAAAACAGTTGGGCTGAAGTTCCTTTGTCATCCTCTCTGACTGACTGCATCCACTCCTAGTTGTAGCCACTACTCTAATTTTGGTGATTATCATACATTTCTTTAATACTTTCACTATAAAAATATACACAGATAAAGTATTATAGTATTTGCATGTTTTAAAATTCTATATAAAAATTTCATATATAATATACTATTCCTCCATTGCTTTATTCATTATATTGGTGTGGATTAATCATGTTGGCATGTGAAGATCATCTACTTTAAAAAATTCCACTGTTAAGCAAAATTACATACACATTCTCCTACGGATGGACAATTACGTTGTTTTCAATTTCTTGATATTACAAAATAGAGATCAGCAAACTGCAGCCTGTGGGTGAGCCAGCTGACTGTTTTCGAAAATGAAGTTTTATTGGAACGCAGCCAGGCCCATTCTTTTTTTTTTTTTAACGTATGGTTGCTTTAACACTACAGTGGCAGAGCTGAATTGAGTAATTGCAACAGAGACCATTTGGTCCACAAACCTAAAATATTTACTATCTGGCCCTTTAAGGAAAGGATACCAACCCCTGTTAGTAACAATGCTGTTGTGAATGTTCCCTTATCCATGTGGGAGACTTTCGCTAGGGAACATAATTAGGAAAAGATGTGCTAGGTTGGCCAATCTTTACCATTACTAGATATTATCAAACTATTTTTCCAAGGTGGTTGGTTATATACTTTTATAGACCATTCTTGGTTCTTCCAATGTTTCTATCTTTTGCCCATTTAAAAATGGACAGCTTTCTTTCTGATTTGTAGAAGATAGCTAGCTAGCTAGATAAGTACTGCTTTGTCCACTATGTTAGATATCTCCTTCCCAATCTATGGCTCATCATTTTGCTTTTTACCTTCATGTGTCAGCTGCATCTGAAAAATGAAGATTATAATGCAACTTCATTCAGTTGTTGTAAAGAGTACATGAGTTAATATATTTAAAGTACTTAGAACAGTGTCTGGCACATGTAAGTGCTCCACAAATGCTAACTAGTTATTCTACAGTGGGTTTTTTGCAGGAAAATGAATTTTAAATCTCAATGTAAATTAATTTATCAATCTATCCCATTAGTATTTGTGTTATCTTACTTAAGAAATCCAACCCTACACATTCAATTTTATGTGTCCATTAAGCAATACACATCTCAATCTATCTCGTTTATTTACTACTTCTGAATGCTAAGAAAGAACAACACTTTCAATTAACATGGTTTCAATTAACTATTCAGTTTCAGCATATTTTCTTCAGTACAATTTTAATACTGATCACTATGAAGTTCAAGTAGAAAATAGAAACTCATCTAGAATATCTAGTCCAACACTAGTTCTTCCCATTAAAAGTAAATAATAGAGAGATCTGCTGATGTCCAAGATACAGTAACAGACTAAATTTACATTCCCACAAAAAGAAATAAAAAATGGATAAAACTAAATAAAACAACAGTTTGTAAGACAGGGCTGATCAGGCCACAAAGAACAGTGATATCCAAGGACTGTGAAACACAGAGGTAAGCCCTACTACCACCCAAGCTTATTGCCTTAAGTTTCGAGGCTATAATGCAGGAGGAAGGAAATGAGGCAGTCTAGTGGACTCCTTGAGTTGAGGTGATGGAGCTGAGATTACTGGGAAACTAAAGCAGCTAGAGCTATCAGGATGGAGTACTGATAATAGCTAAGAAAATAGCTGTTAAGAGAGAAAACACTGGAGATCTTGAGGGTCCTCCTTGAGTATTCGGCTGAGTACTAATAAGTGCATGTGTGTAAAGAAACTACCAAAGGCTGGGGAAAGGATTAGAGAGAAGAATACCTACCTCTCACACAGCACTGAAAATAGTGTCTGTTCCCACCAACCAAACTGAAAAACCTCCAAATGCAAAGGCATCAATTAGACAGAAGGGTCTAAGCACTACTCCAGATTCACCTAATAATTTTTAAAAGCAAAACTAGAAAGAATCAAACAGATTCCAAGTAACTTAGTGTATCTCATAACAAATATCAAAAATCTTTATAAGAGTAAAAAACAGCCAGCATAAGGCAAAATTCAGTCAGGCACTAGTGAAAAAATTACCAGGCATGCAAGAAGAAAATATGACCCACAATGAAGAGATCAATCAACTGAAACCAATCCAAAACTTCTGAAAAAAATGTTAAAATTAGCAGACAAGGACACTAAAATGTTATTATAATTGCAAAAAAGTGGAGACATGGAAGACAAAAAAATGACCCAAATCAAAGTTCTTGAGGTAAAAAGTGCAATGAGTCAGTGGCAATGGGATGAAGTGGGGGTAAATTTAGAGAGGCTTGGTATTGTTTTAACTCTACCATGTTCATGGGTGGTGAAAAGGTGAAAAAATATTGTAAGAAAAATATACTGGATGGGATTAATGGAAGATTAAATCTTGCACGAGAAAAAATGAGTTAACCTGAAAACACAGGAATAGAAAATGAAACACAGAGGCCAAAATGATAGGAAAAATATTAACAGAGCCATAAATGAACTATGGGACAACTACAATGAGAAAAAAGTATGTATCTTTGGGATACCTGAAAGGGTGAATGGGTGATAGGAGAATAGAAAAATATTTAAAGAATATAAAAATTTGTTGAAACTTGATGAAAATAATAAACCTACAGATATAGGAATCTCAAAGAACCACAAGCACAAGAAACACAAAGAAAACCACATCACTGCACATTTTAACTAAATACAGATCTACACAAAGGAAAGAACACAGAAAATAATAACTACATAGGTAAATATTATTTTTTATTATTTAAATTTTTTTAAAAGACAATAGACTGCTGTGAAAAAGAGTATGGTAGTTCCTCAAAAACTTAAAAACAGATTTAACGTATGACCCAGCATTCTACCTCTGGGCATATACCCAAAAGAACTGAACACTGAGATTAGAGCAGATATTTATACAACAATGTTCACAGCAGCATTATTTATAATAGCTAAATGTGGAACATCACAAATGTCCATCAACAGATGAATAAACAAAATGTAATTTATCATACAAGGTGAAATATTATTCACCTTAAGAAGGAAGGAAATTCTGACACATGCTACAACATGGATAAGAAGATACTGAAGATATAATGCTAAATGAAATAAGTCAGTCACAGAAGGACAAATATGATTCCACTCATATGAGGTACCTAAAGTAGTCAGTTCATACAGATAAAAAACAGAATGGTGATTGCCAAGGGCTGGGAGGAGAGGGGAATGAAGAATTATTGTTTCACAGGTACAGAATTTCTGTCTGGGAAGATGAAGAAGTTCCGGAGATGGATGGTTACATAACAGTGAGAATATACTTAATGCCACTGAGCTATACCCTTAAGAATGGTTAAAGTGGCAAATTTTATGTTAGATATATTTTATAACAATAAAAAAATAGACTACTTAGGCAAAAATAATAAAAACATACCATGAAGTTTATAACATAGGTAAAACTAAAATGTGTAAGAACAATGATACAAATGTTAAGAGGAAAGATACAAAGTATACTATTTTAACATTCATATAAGTAGTGTACAATACTAGAAGGCAAATTGATAAATTAAAGATATATACTATAGGGATGCCTGGGTGGATCAGTCAGGTGAGTGTCCAACTCTTGATTTCAGCTCAGGTCATGATCTCATGGGTTGAGGGATCAAGCCTCGCACTGGGCTCTATGCTTGGTGGGGAGTCTGTTTGAAGATTCTTTCCCTCTGCCCCTCCCCCAACTTGTGAATGCACACACTCGCTCTCAAATAAGTAAATAAATCTTTAAAAAAAAAAAAAGATCTATACTATAAATCCTAAAACAAATACTAAACTAACAAGAAATTATAGCTAGAAATCCAAAAAAGGTGATGTAATAGATTTAAAAACTCAATCTAAAAAGAGCCAGAAAAGGAAAAAAACCCACAAAAGAACAAGAAAAATAGGTAAACAGTAATATGACACATTTAAATGTAATCAAATCAATAATTGCAATAAATGCAAATGACCTAAATATCACAATTAAAAAGCCATGATTATCCAACTGAATTAAAGACAAGCAAGACCTACCTATATGCTACCTACAAGAAAGGTACTACAAGTAGGTTAAATAAAGACTCAAATAAGTTCACTGGAAAATATATATCACATTAACACTAGTCAAAAAGAAAGCTGGAGTGTCTATATCAGTATCAAACAATTTCAGAGCAAAGAGTATTACAAGTGTTGAAGAAGCTCATTATATTCAATATGATCATCTCAACAAAAGCAAAAAAAAAAAAAAAGAATGACGAAGTCTAATATCCACTCCAGATGAAAACTATAGTAAAAAAAAAAAAAAAAGTAAAAAAAACCTTCTGTAACCTGATAAAGGCCATCTATTAAAAAACACATAGCTAATATGCTCGATGATGAAGGAATGAATGCTTTCCCCCTAAGATCAGGAACAAGACAGAAAAGTCCACTTTACCATATATTCAACATTTTACTGAAGGTTCCAATAAATTCAGCAAAAAAAAGAAATAAAAGGCATCCAGATCAGAAAAAAAGAAGTAAAACTGTCTTTCACAGACAACATAATCATTGAAATAAAATACTGCTATAATAGCATCAAAAATATGAAACAGACATAAATATGACAGAATGTGAAAATTCCATAATGAACAACTACAAAAAATTGTTGAGAACAAGTTAAAACCTTAATAAAGAGATATATGCTGTATTTGTGGGTTGGAAGACTCAATACTGTTAAGGTATCAGTTCTCCCCAAATTGATGTATAGATCTTATACCAGCAATTAAAATACCAACAGGTTTTTATTTCTATAAATCAACATACTTGATTTTAAAATCTGTATGAAGATGCAAAAGACCTAGACTGGCCAAAACCATGTTGTTAAAAAGAACAACTGGAGGACTAACACAACCTTAATTTCAACACATTATGGAGCTACACTATTCAAGACAACATATTGGCTTTAAAAGATAGACAAATAGATAATGAAACAGAATAGATTCTGGAAATACAGTCATATATATAGGGACAATGGATTTTCAATAAAGGTGCAAATGCAAAGGTAGAGAAAAAATAATCTTTTCAATACATGTTGCTGCAAAAGTTGGATATCCACAGGCAAAGAATGTTTTAAAATGTGAACAGATTCACACCTTACATCATATATAAAAAATTCAAAATGGTTCACAGACATAAATGTAAAACTTAAAACTATAAAACTTCAAGAAGAAAATCTAGAGGAAAACATAAGAGAATATCTTCGTGGTCTTGGGTTGGCACAAATTTCTTAGATATCACACCAAAGTATAATTTATAACAAAAACTTTGTAAATTAGACTTCAAAATTTAAAACTCTGCTTTTCAAAAAACACTAACAGAGGGGCGCCTGGGTGGCACAGCGGTTAAGCGTCTGCCTTCGGCTCAGGGTGTGATCCCGGCATTATGGGATCGAGCCCCACATCAGGCTCCTCCGCTATGAGCCTCTTCTTCCCCTCCCACTCCCCCTGCTTGTGTTCCCTCTCTCGCTGGCTGTCTCTATCTCTGTCAAATAAATAAATAAAATCTTTAAAATAAAAAAATATTTAAAAAAAACTAACAGAGTAAAAAAAAATATCTGCAAATTACATACTTGATAAAGGAGTTGTATTTAGATGAGATAAAGAACTCAAATAAAACAGCCCAGTAAAAAACTGGACAACAGATGTGAATAAAGACCTCACTAAAAAAGATATATGGATGGCAAATACGCACATGAAATGATGTTTAACATCGTTAGTCACTAAGGAAGTGTGTGAACAAGAACCACAATCAGATACTACTACCTATTAAAATGGCTAAAATTAAAAAGATTAACCATACCAAGTGTTGGCAGGGATGTGGAGGAACTTGAACTCTCATACACTGGTAGGAGTGTAAAATGGTACAACCACTTTGGAAAACAGTTTGACAGTTTTTTTTAGAAAGTTAAACATATATCTACTGTATGATCCAGCCATTCCACTCTTAGGTGTTTTCCCAAAAGAAATGAAACATGTACATAATGTTCACCGCTGCTTTATTTATAATAGCCCCAAACTAGAAAACACCAAAATAGCCGTAAATAGGCAAATAGATAAATGAAGTGTGGTATATCAATCCAATGAAATACTACTGAGCAATAAAAGGGAATGAACTATTGATACACACTTAGAAGAATCTCAAAATACTTACAGTATTAAAGCCAGACAAAAAAGACTACTACTGTATGATTCCATTCATTAAACATTCTAGAAAATAAAAACTAATGTATAATGGCAGCAGACCAGTGGTTGCTTGGAGAATGGGGAAGAATAAAAAAAGAGGAACTACCAAGGGGCCTAAATAAATTTGGGAAGTGATGGATGTTCACCATCATGATTGTAGTGCTAGTTCTGCAAGTGTATACATGTCAAAACTTATCAGATTATGTATTTTATGTATGTATAGTTTAATGCATGCCACTTACATCTCAATAAAGCTAATAAAAGCAAAAGAAAAAAGCTTATAAATATTCCTATCCTAAATTCTTATAACTCAAAGAATAGTGTAAAGTTACTTGATGCCTTCTGTGATCATATACTGTCTCTTGTGATAATTTTCAAATACAGTGACTACAAAATAAAACTCTGTTGTAAGCATAAAATAGAAAAAGGCTTACAAATAGGATAGATAATATGATTTGGTGTAGCAGCTCAACAAATTCATGTATCAGAGTCAAAGACACCATTCATTCAGAAACGTTTTAAATTAAATTTTTAACGTTAATTAAAACATTTTAAGAGCAGCTTTCCTATCTTTCAAAAAAAAAAAAATCTCCTGACTCCACATTGTAGGTGGAGTTGTTAGAGAAATATTCTGGTCAAAGGACAGAAATCTAGCTTAGGGATGCTTCATCAAGACTCAAAAACTCACCATAACTTTATGAATTTAGAGACTAAGTTTTAATCTTTCAGATTAAAATACTTAAGTGCTATATGATTTTACAAAACATTTTTAAATCCTCTCATTTTTTATTGAACCTTAAAACAATGAAGTAGTTAGAGAGGTATAATCATATTTCTACTGAACATACAGATAGGCAAATAAACACAGATAATTTAAATAATTGTGCAAGCTACAAGTCAGGAAGCACATTCAGGTCCAATCCACTTTCTGCTATAGTGCATCTTTTCAATTATCACAAATGCTACCCGCCTACACAGTGAAAATTATTATGACTTACTGCTCAAAGTCATCTGCACAGGCAGCCCTGAGCCCACCACCATGAACAAAAATTGACCATCTGTACTGGTCATTCCTATAAATTCAGTATATTAAAAAAAATGACAATGCCTATCAACAATCTGATAAAAACCCCTCCCAAATTAAAATACTGGTAAGGGCAATAGGTATTCTGGAATCAGAAGAATAAATATGAGGTTATATCATTGCCTTACTGCATAAAGCTAAGACTCTTGTGAATTGGGGCTTCTTATATCCATGGTACTGATTACTGTGAGTATTTAAATGATAGAACATTAGATACTGCGCTTAGTACGGTACCCGGCACACAGCTGCTACTACTCTTCCTACTACTTTTAACAATACACTTTTTATAATTAAGTTTTCAATGTCTGTCAAAAAAACAGTAATTCTAACATTGCATATATATATATATGCTTTAGAAAGAAACACTAAATTTAGATATAAAAAGGATAATACTTTGTCTTTCCTTTAACTGAGTTTCACTCATAAGCATGCCTGTTAGGTACGCATATTAAAAAACAACAACAACAAAGTCAGCACATTTTCTTCACAGTATATACAGACATAGAGCATGCCTCAAACTGGTTCTGAATCTGTACACTTGTAAAAATTCTGGTTACTGGTTTTAAAAAACTGACCTAATTTTCTTTAAATGACTTTGAATAAGTAAATCATTCATATGATCATACACAGTGTTGGTAACAGATCTTAATGTTTATAAAAAATGAAGTCAAGATAAACTTAAAATCTTATTGTTTCCATCGTACTAAATATGTAAAAATCACCTGTGATCATGAAATAAAGTTTCAAAGAAGTTTACTTCTTCACTATAATTCTAAGGGTTTTATTTCAAATAAGCAATGTCACTGAAAATACTAAAGAAAAAAAATTACACCCAAACTTGTAATATGCTTCCATAATCCATATAATTTTAGGACCTATGGCTGCTTCTAAATAGTTATCACAGCCTTTTTACGTTCCTGTTTTTCATCAATATTCCAATATTCCATAAAATATTCAAATACAAACAATGTTATATTAACAACAGTGACCTGCTTTAATTCAACATAGTATTTATTATAAGTCCTAGCCACAGCAATCAGACAAGAAAAATAAAAGGGGCCCAAATTGGAAAAGAAGTAAAGCTGTCACTATTTGCAGATGACATGATACTATATACATAAAAACTTAAAGACTCCATCAAAAAATTATTACAATAAATAAATTCAATAAAGCTGCAAGATACAAAATTAACCTGTTCCATTTCTATATAGTGTTAATGATCTGTCAGAAAGAGAAATTTAGAATCCCATTTACAATTGCACCAAAAGAATAAAATGCCTAGAAATAAATTTAACCAAGGAAATAAAAGACCAGTACTCTAAAAACTATAAGACAGTGATGAAAGAAACTGAAAATGACACATGGAAATGGAAAGATATTCCATGTTTATGGACTGGAAGAATTAATACTGTTAAAATGTCCATAGTATCCAAAGCAATCTACAGATTCAATGTAATCCCTATCAAAATGCCAATGGTATTTTTCATAGAACTAGAACATATAATCCTGAAATTTGTAGGGAACCACAAAAACCCTGAATAGCCACAGCAATCTTGAGAAAGAACAAAAAAGATGGAGAGAGCAAGCAACCTGAGTGCAAACAATACTACAAAGCTATAATAGTCAAAAGATTATGGTACTGGCACTAAAAGAGACACAAAGATCAATGGGATAGAACAAAGAGCCCAGAAATAAACCCACAGTTATACAATCAATTAATCTACAACAAAGAAGGCAAGAATATACATTGGAGAAAATTCAGTCTCTTCAATAAATAGTACTGGGGAAAGTGGACAACTACATACAGAAGAATGAAACAAGACCACTTTTTTTTTACACCATATGCAAAAATAAACTCAAAATAGATTAAAGATCACAAACCATAAAACTCCTATAAGAAAACACAGGCGGTAAGCTTTTGGACATCCATATGAGCAATATTTTTTTTGGATGTCTCCTCATGCAAGGGCAACAAAAGCAAAAATAAACAAATGGGATTACATCAAAATAAAAAGCTTTTGCACAGCGAAGGAAACCATCAAAAACAAAAAGGCAACCTACTGATGGGAGAAGACATTTACAAATGATATAAATGAAAAGGGGTTAATAACCAAAATATATAAAGAATGCATACAACTCAATATCGAAAAACAATCTAATTTAAAAAATGGGCAGGGGCACCTGGGTGGCTCAGTTGGTTAAAAGTCTGCCTTTGGCTCAGGTCATGATCCTGGGGTTCTGGGATCAAACCCCACATAGGGCTCCCTGCTCAGCATGGAGTCTGCTTCTCCTTCTCCCTCTGCCCTCCTTGCTGCTTGTGCATTCTCTCTCTCTCAAATAAATAAATGTTTAAAAAAAATGGGCAGAGGTCATGAATAGACATTTTTCCAAAGAAAACATACAGATGGCCAATAGAGACATGAAAAGATGCTCAACATCACTAATCATTAGGGCAATGTAAATCAAAACCATCTCACAAGTGTCAGAATGGCTATTGTGAAAAAGACAATAAATAACACATTGGCAAGGATGTGGAGGAAAGAGTACCCTTACGTATCGTTGGTGGGAATATAAACTGGTACGGCCAGTATGAAAAACAGTATAGAGTTCCTCAAAAAATTAAAAATACAATTACCATATATATGATCCAGCCATTCCACTTTTGAGTATGTATCCGAAGAAAACAAAAACACTAATTAAAAAAGATACATGCATCCTTATGTTTACTGCACCATTATTTACAATAGCCAAGATATGGATATCAACCTAAGCATCCACTGACAGACGAATGGATAAAGATGTGGTATAAATACAATGGAATATTACTCAACCATAAAAAAGAATCAAATCTTGCCATTTGCAACAACATGGATGGGGCTAGAAGATATTATGCTAAGTGAAATAAGCCAGAGAAAGACAAATATCACAAATCTCACTTACATGTGGAATCTAAAAACAAAACAAATAAAACAAAACAGAAACAGACTCCTAGAGAACAATCTGGTGGTTTCTAGGGAAGAGGGGTAAAGGGAGAATGGGCAAAATAGTTGAAGGAGATTAAAAGGTATAAACTTCCAGTTATAAAATAAGATGTGGGGATGCAATGTACAGCACAGTGAATAAGCTAATAACATTATGACAACTTTGGTGACAGATGGTAACTAGATCATGTCATAATGTAAAGAAATGTTAAATCGCTATGTTGTACATCTGAAATTAATATAATGTTGTATGTCGACTAACAAAAAAAAAAAAAAAAAAAAAAAAAAAAAAGCCATGACCCTGCTTAAATTTAACCATTGTCTGACAAGGAAGGCACTATGGAAGAACTTAAAACATACAATTTTGCCAGCTGATATAAAAAAGTCCTAAATTAGGGGCGCCTGGGTGGCACAGCGGTTAGGCGTCTGCCTTCGGCTCAGGGCGTGATCCCAGCGTTATGGGATCGAGCCCCACATCAGGCTCTTCCACTCTTCCTCTCCCACTCCCCCTGCTTGTGTTCCCTCTCTCGCTGGCTGTCTCTATCTCTGTAGAATAAATAAATAAAAAATCTAAAAAAAAAAAAAGAAGTCCTAAATTACCATATGAAAAGTACTCTACAGATGGCTATGTACAATTCAGAGAAGTCAAGTGAATAAAAGGTGAAAACTATCTGTACTTACAAACCTAAATTGAGCTAAGCAAAGCCTTTCGAATGTTCTACCATAATTCAACATTAAATAAGCCTCTGGGCTTGTTCTGGTCTCATATAATAAGTCCACAATAAGGCTATCATTATCTACTACTGCTAACACCATTTTGGAGGTCTGTTACCTAACATTACTTCTAATAATCACATAATCCTCCAAAGAAAGTACTACTACGCCTACAGTGTAAGTGAGGAAGCTGAGGCTCAAAGAAGTTAACCAATGTGCCCACAGCGAGCAAGGTAAGTGGTGAAGCCTAAATTTAAAGTTGCCAATTTGTAGTAAATTTCTTTTTGAAAACATTAATAAAGGAAATGACCTAAGTGTGTATCAATAGAGGACTGGTTAAGTAAGTCATGGTTCATCCGTAAAACGGAATAGCAATCACTTAAAGAAAAATGAGGTAGCTTTTTAAGTACTGAATATGGGATGGGACGATATCCAGGATATACTATTAAGTATGTACATTCCACTGTCCAATATGGTAGCCGTTGGCTACATGTAGCTGTTTAAACTTAAATTATTAAAATTAAATTAAAAATTTAGTTCTTCAGTCATACCACCCATATTTCAAGGGCTCAACAGCCACATGTGGCTAGTGGCTACCATAGTGGGCAGCTGAATACAACATATTTCTGTGTTCACAGAAAGTTCTACTGGACAGCACCAATACAGAATATCTCTGGAAGGAAAGAAACTGGTAACAGTGATTGTTTCCAGGGAAGGAGACAGAAATGGTTAAGGACACTTATTCAACATATATACACAGTTCTGTTAACATGTCATACTACACCTATTTAAAAGTAACTACCTACTTAAAAATACCTTGTTTTGTTCTCAAACTCCTTGATTTATGCTAATTAGAAGCATAAAAGGCTCAGAAGTTCTGAGGCATAACCTATAGAGATTAAAGGGACAGAAAACATCTCTCCAAGATTTCCTAGAAATACTCCTAACCATTACCTTAACTTCATTAAGCATTTGTCTATTCATAATACTATTTGGGATACCAACCAAAAAACTGCAGAGTTCCTATTTCAGAGGAATTAAAGAAACAGGGACAGAAAAAAAATCAGAAAGAAAAGTATTACAGGGCATTAAAGAGAGGCTGTGGTCAAAAAGCCCAGGGGAAAATCCTGTTCTTTTGGGAAGGAAGGTACAGGTCACACTGTCACATCTATTTCTCGTCTCCCTTTTTCATACTGCTGTTTAATGCTCTACAGAGGAGCATTTGAAAGCGAGTCTTTCAGTTCTACTCTGAAATCGTATTTTTTTCCTTCAAAGGCTGTAAGTTAACTACTATATGCCTCAATCTTTTACCTGTGAGATGGAAACCTGTTGCTTAATCCATGTTATTTACTAACTACTGGACATTTTTGCCTAGGAGAGGAATAACAGTCAAACCTGAGAATAAAAAAGGCAATCATCAGGTAATCCTAAATAACAAAAAACAAAACACTTGAATTGATACTTTTTTTCATTGGGAGATAGCTCAGGAAGGTTGAAGGGCCTGGGGATAATGCTAATGTATGAAAATACACCCTGGAAGAAAAATGAACAGGAACAAGATCCCAAACATCCACTTTCTTACACACTGACACTGTATTGTCATTCTCTTTTCCTCTTCCATGGATTTCAGCCACCATTCAGATCTAGCCTAGTCCCAGAATGTGGCCTTTCACCGTGGCCCTATATATACCACCTTTTTTCAATGAGTTTGGATTAGATATCTGTACCAAGGGCAGTGAGAAAGCCATGCTGGTGTCCACAAAGCGACAAAGGCATGAATTTGTCCCCACACAAATTGGGGACCAGAGAGGGACTCCATAATCTAATCATATCCAAAAGCATTCAAAGAAGTCAACTTTTTTTTTAAGATTTTATTTATTTGAGAGAGAGAGAGAGAGAGCATGAGCAGGGGGAGCGGCAGGCTCCCCAATGAGCAAGGAGCCCGATGCAGGACTCGATTCCAGGACCCTGGGATCATGACCTGAACTGAAGGCAGATGCTTAACTGACTGAGTCACCAAGGCGCCCCTCAAAGAAGTAAACTTACTAAAGAAAACATCCTGCAAAACATAAGACCAAGCAAGGAAGATGTGGCATAGTGAGGCAAAACGTATGATAATTCTTCCCAGAAATGTGTATCTCCAAATTACTAAACAAATTTTAAAATGCAAGAATTAACAATAAGTAATTTAAATCCTAAAAAAATTATAGGGCAGATGTTAAAATCATTTCATACAATTGCTACATGTAGAAATCTATGTGACCTTAGACTACCATGCATTTATTTAAGGGAGGGAGACAATGAGTTTATATTAATGGGAAATGAGTTTATTATTAATGGGAAAGTGCAAAGAAACTTGCCAGTGTGTGCCAGCTCCATAGCCCATGGGCAGTGAGCACCGCCTGTCTGTGCCAGTCAGATCACCAACCAACGATACTGTGCAGATCATTAAAGAAGCCGTTAATACTCTGGTTTAAAACCAATCTCAGCACAGGCCAGAGCAGCAGATTAAGCAGAACTTTACATCAGTGGTAGGTCTTCCAAGTTCTCTTGATGCCACAGAATTCATAAGTGGGATCAGTATGTTCTAAAAAAACATGGTACTGCAAAAGGAAAAAAAGGTTCCACAGCATCAAGCCGTGTAATACTTGAAACCTCATCATCAAAGTGACAGTTTTCAAGTGCCATTTATGATGCCCTAGTCTGGAAACATCCCAGCTAACCCATCTGATCAACAATTTCACAGATGGAAGCACTTGATGGCTAATTGGCAAGTCTATTATTCAAATAAAACAGCTCTCTGTACCTCTTCCTTCATTATTACAAGTCAAGGTACAACAAGACTGGTCATTCAAATTAGCTTAATAAGAGAAGCCTCTTTCCAAAAATAATTTTTTAAATGAAATAATCAATAATCAATTTCTGAATAGTAAGGAAAATATATTTTATAAACTGAAGGAGTAAGGTACATAAACCTTCTTTAAAAAGTTGTACTATTTCTATCCTCTACTTTTATCAATATATCAAGGTATATATTACATGTTATCATACAGAATAAAATGAAATATTCACTCATTCCTTAAATATTCTTAAAACATGAAACTAGAATGATATATCACAACAAAGAAAAACCCTCTCAAATATTTTTATGTTTCTTAAAAATTTAAAAAGCAAGCATCTGGGGTGGCTGGGTGGCTCAGTCAGTTAAGCATCCGACTGTTGATTTCAGCTCAGGTCATGATCTCAGGATGGTGGGATGGAGCCCCATATGGGCTCTGTGCTCAGCGGGGAGTCTGCTTGAGATTCTCTCTCTCCCTCTCCCTCCACCCCTCCCCACCACCACATGCAAGAACATGGATGCATTCTCTCTCTCTCAAAAATTAATAAATAATTTTTTTTAAAATGCAAGCTTCTTACTCTTCACCTACATTTTGTGATAAAAATTTCCAGACTATTTAAGGTTTTTTAATTTATGAAGTAGCCAGTGACAACACTGTAAGATCATCTACCTGAGAAAATGTTGATGTAGAATAGCCCTTGGCATCAGAAAAACTTGTGTTCCAACTATAGCTTCACTTTTTAGTTCTGTGACTCAAGCCTACAATACAGGAGTAATTATCCCTACTCACATAGGATTGTTGTGAGGATTAAATGAGATTAAGTTCATAGAACACCTCAAAACATGGGAGGCACTCAGCATTAGTCCATTGGGCTCTCATCCTCTCCCCCACCCAACTTCTATGAATTCTGGGGGAATCCTGATACAACTGTCAAAATATGTGGGCTCTCTTTATGGACCCAGACATTTGCCCCAGATCCCACTGACAAATTATACTCCCTATTCAGACTATCTCCCTATACTGCTACAATAATGCTACAATGTTCACAGCCCTCAAGGAAACCCCTAAGGAAGAGTCTTCTTGAATACTCAAAGATCTCATCTAGGCTCTAAAACAGAAATTAGGGGGGGAAATGGGAAGGAAATAGTAGCCAGAAACTGTGGAACCAAGTTCAAACTAAAGTAAAATCAAAATTATCTCCCTATAGTGACATGGCTATTTAATGGTAACAAAAATGTATTCTACTAGATAATAAAATAAGCCATGCCCATTTAGTAAAAGAACACCTTTTCTATAAAACAGAAAGGGGTGCTTTTCCAAAATCAGGTTTTGTTGTTTCATCTACTTCTGATAAGCATTTTGCTTTCGATTACTTAGGCTCTGGTGTTTAGAACACTAAGAGAATAAAGAATTAATCAACAGAGAGCTACCACAGGCAGGTAAGAATGTACACGGGTAAAAAGAGGGAAAATACACATAGGAATAAGAGAAAAGTAGAACTACCATAATCATTAAGTTATTCTTTATTGTCCCTAAGCCTTCCCATAGTGCTCCATACAGGCACGCAGTGTCCTGGCAGGAAGAGCCTGTGAAATCACCAGCAACAGTTTGAAAAGCAGCACTGGGAGGCTGCTCAGGGGAGACCATTGCCATGTTCTGGTGGCAAGCTTCCGGGGCACACAACCCAGATAATATCCCGCAAAGAACCACCTTGACTGTGTGTTGTGGGAGAGAACACTGACCACGTCTGCTCAGATTTTAGATAAGTATGATATCTAGAGTACCGTCCAAATGATAATATGATATGAAAAATTATAAGTTACGTTACAAAAGTTAAAGACAGGAAACCCAAAGATCAATGTACCAAATAAGCAATGTAGCCAGTAAACCAAATACATAATACAATGTAGAAGGTAGGGAAGAGAAAGACACAGACTGGATTTTCAAGATTGTAGTATCCCACACATTTGGCATATTGAGATTATATCACAATACCTCGGTTTCCTATACTAGATAGAGGTATCTTCTCTTATTTCTCATTCCATATATGTTTTCTACCAAAACCAGTATCAAATGTCATAGATCCATCATACACTTGACTTCAAATTTAAAATCTTAATGTTTCATTTTTCCTCATAATTTTGATTTTCTATTTCATCAGAATGTGATTAATTCTGGAAGATAATCTCACTGTAATTGAAAATAACTGCTCCCCTTATATTCTAAAGAATTCAAACAAAACCACTTATGGTAATTTCATATCAAAATAGAAATTTAACATTCACAAGTGTCAAAGATCTTTCCCCTTGAAAGACCACTCACTAGAATGTTCAAACAAAATGACAGAGAGTAACTATATGCATCCACCAGGAATTTGTTTTCCTTTCACTTGAGAACTCTCAAGAGTAGATTTCAGACCTCTCCAGAGCACCACATTTTTCATGGAGTTTAATATCTATTCAGAAGAATTACATTACAATGACAACTAGAAAGACTGTGCTCTAATTAGCTTGCTATTGACCTGACCTTTCTTAATTTTCTACAGTAGAAACATCAGCTCAAGTACATGAATAGAATAATTAGGAACTATACTTATAAAAATAATAAAATTATTACATGACAAGTGCAGCAAATGAAAAAAATTAAAGGCATCTTGTATTTTTGCTTTGTTTCTAAAGCAAAATCACTATTTATTTGTAGTTAAGCAAAGAAAACAATTACAATTTCTTGACCCTTCCCTACTCTTAATAGGCAGAAAAATGGCCAAATTAATCTACCAATGTTTAGAAAGGCTCTTTGTAAATGTTCAGAGGATCACATAAGGATAGATAACTCAAAGAATCAAAGAGAAAAAAGGTAACCAGAAGCATCCATCGGTATATAAAAATTGTCAATACAAACACATTAAAGTGCTCAAGGAACATAATCATAAAAAGCCTTTTGTAAATGCCTGCTCATTTTCATGCTACTGTACCTTTTAGTAAATAAAGGTCGTATTTCAAATGTGACAGGTGTAAAGATTAATTGTACACATTAACCTGTGTTGGCTCAAGCTACACCAGAATCTCTCTGGCAGATAAATATACAGTAAAAAGAAAACATTATAATCTGTAACTTATCTTTAAACAGTATTGTAGTAGTTTCTTGTCTCTGCTTCCATTCTTTCCATCTTACGCCTCATCTCCAGAGTACGAAATTCTTTAAAAATGTTTGATAAGCACAACTCCTTTGCTCAAAAATCTATAATGATTCCCAACTCGGAAGAGAATCTTCTATAAGGCCCTACATAGTTTAGACTCTGGCAACCTCTCTAGAGTTATATGAAATACCTAAGTAAAGCATGAAAAAAAAGTACTGAAAAATAAATTAAAATGCATTTCTGATTTTGTTTTACTTGGTGACTTTTTAAAAAAGTACTAAAGGAAAATGTTATTTAATGGTACTCACGGACTTGTTCTTTTGCTTAGTTGTTTGTTCATTTGTTTATTAAAAAGAGAGAACATTATATGTGAAGTGAAAGTTCCTTTTGCCTCCCTCCCTTCTCATGAATTTGTGTGTGTTTATCTAGGCCTATGGTAGTCACTAGCTACATATAACAATAAATTTAAATAAAATTAAAAATTCAGTTCCTCAGTCACACAAGGTAGACACAATCCATGGATTCAACAGCTACATGTGGCTTTTAAATTTAAATTAATAGAAGTTAAAATTAAATAAAATTTAAAATTCAGTTCTTCAGTTGTTCTACTCACATTTCAAGTGCTTACTAGCCAACCACATACGGCTAGCGGCTACTGTGTTGGAGTCAATATAGAGTATTTCCATCACTGCAGAAAGTTCTATTGGACAGTGCTGCTGCAGAACTTGTAAATACTTTTACTCAAGAGTTAAATACCCTTTAAAAAGTGTCATGCTTTTAGAATTAACATTAATGCTTTCATATTGTATATCTCTCTACAACCTGAATTTTTCTCTTAATATGTTTAAAAGCCTAAGAATCTGGTCCATTTTAACTGCAGTATAATATTCCATCATTACACATTTTCGCCACAGATAGACATTTAGGTATTCCACAATTTTTCAATCGTGTAAATAATGTCATAATAAGTATCCTTAAACATGTGTCCTGATACACATGTGTAAGAATTTCTCTAAAGTGAATAAATGGAATTGTTGAGTCACAGAAGTTAGGGCATTTTCAACTTTACTAGATATTATCAAATTCATTTCCAAAGTGACTACAATCATTTATATTCCATACACAGTGTGTTCATTCAACATATATTTATGGTCTTCTATTTGCCAGGTAATGTTCTAAGCACTGAGATATAATCCTTAACCAATTCCCACACCCATATTCCACACCCACACCCAGCCGACAGAAAAAAAGCTTACGTGAAAATTTTTGCTTTCCAAAATCTTCATTAACACTTAATACAACAGGCTTTTGTTTTAGAAAAAAAATCTAATACTTGTTTTAATTTTCATTTCTCTGACAGACATCGAGGTTGAGTATCTCTTCCTACGCTTGCTGGCAGTTGTTCTACGAACTGCCATTTCATGTTCTTTCTTCTATGTGGTTGTCTTTTTTTGTCTGATTGATTTGTGGTTCGGCTAAATGTGTTGCAGATGACTGTGTTACAAACATCTTCTCTCCTTCTATCGCTTGTCTGTTAAGTTTGTTTCTACTGTCTTTGTTGGGACAAGAGTTAGTAATATACTGAAGCAGTCAAATTAGCAATTTTTTTAGTTTTGCTTTCCTATTTTGAGGTCATATAAAATTTTTTAAAAAAAAATTTTGGGGGGCAATCTTCTGTGTGCCTGATACATTCACATGTTAGTTTATTTAATCCTTTTAAGAAACATCTAAGGTAGATATTAATCTCATTTTAAAGATACGGTAATTGAAATTTTTATTGTAGTAAAATATACACAACGTAAAATTTATCATTGAACCATTTTTAAGTATACAGTTCTGTGGCATTAAGTACATTCACACATTCACATTGTTGTGCAACAAATACCATTATCCATTTCCAGAATTTTTTGTCTTCCTAAATTGAAACCCTGTAACCATTAAACACTAACCCACTCCACTACTTTCTCCAACCCCTGGCAACAACCATTCTACTTTCTGTCTCTATGAATCTGACTACTCTAGTACTTCATATAAGCGCAATCATTCAATATTTGTCCTTTTGTGACTGGCTCATTTCACTCAGCATCAAGTCTTCAAGGTTCATCCATGTTGTACCAGACGTCAGGTTTTTCCTTCTATTTTAAGGTTGAATAATATTCCATAGCATGTACATATCACATTGTTTATCCATTCATCTATCAGTATAACACAAGTTGCTTCTACTTTTTGGCTATTGTGAATAATGCTGCTATGAACACAGGTGTACAAATATCTATTTCAGTCCCAGCTTTCAATTTTGGGGGATATATACAATGAGAAATAGAATTACTGCATCATATGGTACTTTTATGTTTAATTTTTTGAGGAACCACCATACTGTTTTCCACAGAGGTTACATAATTTTACATTCCTACCAGCAATGCACAGGGTTCTAATTTCTCTATATCCTAATCAACTGTGATTTCCTAGTGTTTTTTTTTTTTTGAATAGTCATCCTAATTGGTGTGTTTTCCAAAATTATAAAGTTTGATTTTCACAGTCACGCCTTCAATCCATGTGCTATGTATTTTTGTATATAAAATAAGGCAGGAATCTAGTATTAGTTTTCCCTCCATATAGAAAGCCACTTGTTCCAGCATCATCTAATGAACAGCTCAGCTCTCTCCTTCCTCGCTAATTTTTAATACAATCTCACAAATCAAGTTCCCATATATGCATGAGTCTATTTCTGGGCTTCCTACTTGATTACACTGATCTATCTATATACCAATATTACACTACTTGAGTCATATGACATTAAAATTTATTTCGATAATTGGTAGAGCAAGTTTCTTTTTCCTTTCTAAGAATTTCTTTGCTATTCTTGGATTATTTTTTCTTATATGAATTTTAGACTCAATTTTCTAATTCCATGAAAATTCCAGTTGATGTTTTTATTGGAACTCCACTGAATTTATGATTAAATTGGAGAACTGGCATTTGACATTAAGACTCCTCATCTCTGAAAATGGTATTATTTCCTCATTTACTCCAGACATTTTTTTTTCTATTCCTATGTTAAGTGAATCCTTTCTATAAAACATCAGACCAAAACCCAAAAGACAAATAACTGAGAGAACATTTCTACTCAAAGACCCAGGGAAACAGAAAAATGATTATTAGTTATGTATACAAAATCCACATACTGTAGGGATTTGGGAGTTATAACAATAAAATAGAACACATCCAATTCAGGAAGTTATTATTATTTTTTAATCAAGCCACCTGAAATACTCCCTCAAAATGCAGCTTACATCTCACCACTTTCAGAAAGCCTCCTCTGATCATTCATCTATAGTATTTTCCCCTTTTTTTGCATCTGGAAATTACTATGTTTGTATCAGAAAGATACAAACTGATAACTTATAGGCAACACAGATCTGCATATGTGCTTAGTTTGGTTTACATCATGTTTATTAAAACAAAAACCAGAGACCAAAACAATTAGGACATTTCACACAAAAATCAAAGAATCTCTGACTTGAAGCTATGTCATTCTCTCTCAGGGACCCAGCTAACAAAAACTCTATCTCCACGCTTTCTTGATTACCAGGGCAGGCATATCATACTGATTTTTAAAGCTTTCACATAAAAATGACCTATTAGGGGCACCTGGGTGGCACAGCAGTTAAGCGTCTGCCTTCGGCTCAGGGCGTGATCCCGGCGTTATGGGATCGAGCCCCATGTCAGGCTCCTCTGCTATGAGCCTGCTTCTTCCTCTCCCTCTCCCCCTGCTTGTGTTCCCTCTCTCGCTGGCTGTCTCTATCTCTGTCGAATAAATAATAAAATCTTAAAAAAAAAATGACCTATTAATTTCCAACTCAAATTCCACTGGTCAAAGTAAAATCATGGTCAAGCTAACTTAAAAAATGATAGAGAAATAAAATCCTACTATGTGCCTGAAAGGTTATAAATCAGAAGTTATTTCATATAATTGATGACTCTGCCTTCAATCTTTTTCCTTCTATCTATTCTGCAAACTACCACTAGAATTAGTTTGCAAAAATACAGATTGAGTCAGGGCGCCTGGGTGGCTCAGTCAGTTAAGGTTATCTTGGTTTTGGCTCAAGTCATGATCTCAAGATTATGAGATCGAGCCCACGTTGGGTTCTGGGCTCAGTACAGAATCTGCTCAAGATTCTCTCTCCCTCCCCCTCTGCCACCCTCCCTGCACACGCATGCACTCTATCTCTCTCAAATATATTTTTTTAAAAGGCACACAGATTGAATTACCTCATAACTCTGCTAAAAAAAAAAAACTTCATGAAACTATAATGCCTATGGGGAAAAAAAAGTAAAAGTCACTAGGAATGGCATTCAGTCCTTTCACAATCTACTCCAAATTCATTCACCAGCTTCTTTCTTTGTTATTTTCCCTTACATCAACTATTCTCCAACCTTTTGAAAATGTCTTACCATATATTCCAAAATTTAGCTCAAACATCATCTCCTCAATCCAGTCTTATTTACCTTTATTGTGGAAAAAGAAACCCTACATCCACTATACTTTCAAATCACACTATTTATAATGAACATTAGTATCCACTCATAATTGGTGTGTTTCTACTAGAATATAACATACTGTGCTCCCTTGCAGCATATACTAAAATCGGAACAATACAGAGTAGAATGTAACATACCTAGGTTAAGTAACAATGTTCTTAGAAAATCAAAATACTGGCCTACCAAATTCAAATACAATACAAGCCAACAGATGCTACTGACATTTCACTTAAGAATTCATTTACTTTTCTTCTTCTTCTTCTTCTTTTTTTTAAGATTTATTTATTCTGGAAAGAAAGAGCACGTGCACAGGGAAGGGCAGAGGGAGAGAATCTCAAGCCGACTCCTCACTGAGCGTGGAGCTGGAGGCAGGGCTCCATCTCTTGACCCATGAGATCTCCACCAATGAGATCACGATCTGAGCGGAAACCAAGAGTCAAACGTTTAAAAGATTGAGCCACTCAGGCACTGTGAGAATTCATTTATTTTTTAAGCTTACCTTAAAAGCTTACCTTGGCTGTTTCTAAAGCTAAAATGCACCCAGACACTTAAACTAAAACTTCTAGAGGCTGGACACTATGTCTTGGCTATGATCATCTCTCGGGTTTTATCTTCACGGATTTTGGAAAGTTTAGTTGCCAAGACCTAAGTTGGGATGGTTATAAAAATAATCAAGTAGCCAAATCACAGCAGTAAATGCCTTTAATATATCATCTCATGTCTTACAGTAATTTCAAGTTCACAAACACTTTAGCAAATAAAAAAATACATTTGAAATTTAAAGCTACTAGTTAACAAATTTTAATACTCATAATAAAACATCTGTTTGTGGGGCTCCTGGGTGGCTCAGTCTGTTAAGCATCTGCCTTCAGCTCAGGTCATGATCTCAGGATCCTGGGACTGAGCCCCATATCAGGCTTCCTGCTCAGCGGGGAGTCTGTTTTTCCCTCTCCCTGTGTGTGTGCACCTGTGCTCTCTCTCTCTCTCAGATAGATAGATAAATAAATAAATAAATAAATCTTTTTTAAAAATCTGTTTGTTTCTACCTCAAACTACTAATAAGTTTATAGTGGGGATGCCTGGGTGGCTCAGTCGGTTAAGCATCTGCTTTTGGCTCAGGTCAGGATCCCAGGACCCTGGGATTGAGTCCCACATCAGGCTCCTTGATCAGAGGAGAGCCTGCTTCTTCCTCTGCTGGCTGCTCCCCCTGCTTGTGGTCTCTCTCTCTCTCTCTCTGACGAATAAATAAATAAATACATAAAATCTTAAAAAAAAAAAGTTTATAATGAAGCATGGGATTGTGGACAGATTTAATGATGTCAGCCTAACACTGTTCAAGAATTAACATTTAAAAATGTAATATTTAAAAAAATAAATCTTCAAATTATTTTTGTAGGTATAGACACAATAATGAAGAACTAGGAAAAAAGTACCATGGTAAAGCTAATGGAAGAGGAAAGTTTTAATCATGACATTGTGAACAGTATTAAAATATTAAAGTCCAGGATACTTGGGTGGTTTGTTGGTTAAGCACCTGCCTTCGGCTCAGGTCATGATCTCAGGGTCCTGGGATCGAGTCTGCATTGGGCCACCTGCTCAGCAGAGAGTCTGCTTCTCCCTCTGCCTGCTGCTTCCCCTGCTTGTGCTCGCTCTCTAACTCTGACAAATAAATAAAATCTTCAAAAAAATATATTAAAGTCCAGTGAAAAGGGAACCATAGGTAAGCCAATAGATTTGGCAATTTTAACAAAAGTTACGGAAGACGAGGCCAGTATATAACCTCACAAGAGTCAAAGATAAGGAAGTATAATCCGTGAGTATAAGCTATTATTTCAGGAATTCTAGAAATAAATAGAAGAAAGGCTTAGGGGCAGGGTACAGTGAAGTTTTGTTGTTTTTTGGATACAAACATTTTTGTATGCAGAGAAAGGGGTCAGTGCAGATGAGCAAGGTTTCAAGGTTCCACTTATCAGAGAATAAGTGGAAGGATTAGCCATGGAGAAGAAAGAAATCACTTTGTTTCAGAGAAAGTTCAGAGTTATTAGAATAAAGAACCCTGTTCTGTTTGTATTCTCACGCTTTCAAAGGACCATCTGCAAACTTAACCAGCAAGTATCCTAACCCCTATCTATAAGGACAGTCTAACTTTTCCATTAAATGGTAAGATAGTAACATTATCCATTTATTTTTGGAGGGATAAAACAGCTTGTGTCTCCTTTTCCACTTTTACTGGCTGCTATGCATTAGTGAATGGAAAGAGTAGCCATTAACCCAAATATTTTTTACTTTATTAAAAATAAATAAACAACATTTTATTTCTGTATATTAAAAAATACATTTAACATTTGTTGCAAAAGTAACATCTTAAATCTAGAACAAAAGAAAAAGAAAAAATTTTTTAAAGATTTTCATTTATTTTTGGAGGGAGAGAGCACGAGTGTTGAGTTGGGGGAAGAGCAGCGGGAAAAGGACAAGCAGACTCTGCACTGAGCACAGAGCGCAATGCAGGGCTCGATCCCATGACCATGAGATCATGACCTGAGCCAAAACCAAGAGTCAGATGCTTAACAGACTGAGCCACCCAGGCACCCCAATAGTGAAATAAAATTTTAAGAAAAAAAATTAACCATTGAACACTAGTATTTGACAAAGGAGATATGACAGAAATAAGCACCCCACAAATTATCACATTGAGTCTGCCATCTAATTGGGAAGATGAAACACATACGTGAAATAACAGATTCTCAAACAACATATTTTTAACTTCAAATAAGAATACAGAGGACACATGAGGTGATTAAACTACCAGAAACCAAGAAGAGGTTACTGAACCAAACTTAAGTTTTTCGCTTACTACAAAGGTTTGCTGTGGTCACTGAGATATGATGTAGCTCAATTTACAGTCAGTAAAACTATATTTCACATCCAGCAATTTCCCAGCATGGATTTCTAGCGTGGTTATATAATTTATTGCATCTAATGCTTAAAAAAGATACTCTGGTTTTTAAATTTGATGCAACTTTCTTTAAGAATTCCAATAAGGCAATATCACTGCCTATATTTTGCAGGTAAATTTGCAGTACCTACATACCACCTCAGCTCACTTCTAACATTTTGATATGCCTTAACATTGTTATTGCTAACTTCAAAATAAATGAGGGAATTCTAAAACCTATCTAGAAGCCTTACGAAAGTATGGAAACAGCTTTGGAAAGGTCAAGTTCTGAGAGGCTTAAGCCTCTTTTTTTTTTTTTTATAAGATTCTATTTATAGAGAGAGCAAGCAAGAGCGAGAGAGCATGCGCACACGTGGGGCAAGGGCAGAGGGAGAGAAAATCTCAAGCAAACTCCGCACACGGCTCAGAGCCCGATGCACAGCTCAATCTCAAGCCCCTGAGACCATGATCTCATCCAAAATTAAAAGCTGGACACTTAACCGACTGAGCCACCCAGGCGCCCCAAGGCTTATTAGGTTTCTTAAGAGAATGGATTACACAGATCTTACAAAAAAAAAAAAGAGTCAGAAAGAAATAGGCTGATAGTAAAGGAACATGAGAAATAGTCAACACTAACAAAGTAAAAATAACTGAAAAAAAAAAGGAAAAATAACTGAAGTCTATACAAGGATGCAACACAGAATCACGAAATGATTCCACTTTCTAAAAGGAAAAGTTTATTAGTAGAAGCCATGAGACAGACCTACTTAAGGAATCCTTATAAAAGTGCCTCCACATTGAAAATACCATGAAATCCCCAACAAAACCGTCTCTTTCACAAAATATACATTAATTTAAATGAAGGAAAACAAACTGACCATGATATGAAAATGAGGGAAAACTGGTAGCTAAAAGGGTTATAAAAGTAGGTTATAAAAATATTCCCAAAATTTAGTCATAAAACATTGTTATATAAAAGTCTCAGGAAAGGAACAACACAAAGATATCACTTTCGTGAATGGAGTACTGGAAAGATAATCAGTGTAGAACTCAAAAAAGGCAAAAATTTCACCCAAAGCAGAATAAATACTCTGAGATCAAAAAAATCTATCTAGAAGCCATCTGCCCAACAGCAAAAAATAAGATAGATGATAATATTAAAACTGAAAACAAATTTAATCTTAATAAGAATGTAAAAGAAACCATATAAACCAAATTTAAAGAAAAAAAGAGATATTACATATCATCTCAGCCATGTATCATAACTACCAGAAGGAATTCATCAGTATTAAAACTGTACACACATACATTCTGTGGGTCAGTTTTCTGGATCTTGCCAAGAATATGCCATGTTTACTTTTTCATGTGTTACTTCTAAGATCTACATTGTAAACACAGAAATAAGATATTTTGAGTCCTTTTTTTTTAATTAAAAGGCAAGTTTGAGAATCTTACATATCCCCAAATTTTAAATTAAAAAAATAGAGAAAATTCTTATTCCTAGGAGAAAGTGAAATTAAGATAATAGAAAATGTTCCCCACATGTTATTTAGTGTTGCAATAATACAACAACCAGCAATAAGGTAAGCTTCTTACCATAAGATTATCTGTGAGATGATTTTCTTGGGAGTGATTTCTTTCTCTTTGGATAACTAGAGAAAGACATGTAGTTTACAAACAAAGAAATACTGAAAGTCTATATACTAACCTGGCCCAGTCCAGGCATACCTCCTCCAAGTCTAAGAAGTCTGTCCATATTTCTAGAAAACAGAAACAAAGGAAAACGTTCCTAAGCACAAAAGTGTTTACTCAATTGCTATCTATATAATTCACCTTCAGTCACTCAGTATGTCAAAAATATTGGTGGTAATTACAACACAACATCAGACTTCCTGTTAATTAACACCACATATTAATTCAAGAAGCTGTCTTCCATGCTAATTAACAGACCTTACTTTACTGCTTTGGTTTTGGGTTATCCCCGGTTTTAAAGACAAGCAATCTCAGCATACTTTCAAAACTTTGCTATCATTAAGTTAATTATATTTTCTCATTGTTATCTAATAAAGTACCTGAATGAAGAAAAAGTGCCTGAAATGCTTATCATATGTATGATTGAATTTCCTTCAATTTGTTCAGAGTGTACAAATAAAAATCCTCACTTTTAAATTAAATTTTAACATCCTCATTAGTAAGTTCTGTGCTAATTAACTTACAGCTTGTCAGTTATCATCAAAACTACATGTGAAAGACATTGTGAGCAGATTATGGATCTCTGAATTAGCATCAAAGGCTCTTTTAAAATGAACTCATTATACTAAAAGAAATATTATAAAGTAAACATTAAATGCATTAAGATAGTGTTCTAGAACCTACACAGATATTTTGCCTTATTTCAGATGTTATGGAGATATACACCTTTTTCATTAAGGAAATTCAGCTGTTCTTCTCAATGATAATTTTAGATTTAATCAATACAAAGAAGATTAACTTTAAATTATCAATCTGATTTGGTTTTTATGTCTAGAATAACTACAGAAGACATTCTTATAAGCTTGAAAAACTCAGAAGAAATCAAAAGAAAGAAATAGCAAGGGTATCAATATGACCTCAACTACACAAAAAAGTGTAATCAAATTCTAAAAAATTACTATCAGTACAACTAAATAAGAGTGACAATGAAGCATTTCTTCTACTTGAAAATTGCTACTGTGCCTTAAAATTCCTTTTCTACGTGTATGCTTTAGAAAATGGTATTACTACAATTTATAAATTCTAAATTAAATGCTAATGAATTAGTCATTTGTTCATACTGTTTTACTAGTTAGAACTGCTACACAAACTAAAAATAATGTACTCATGATCATTACATTACAGCCTAATCATGTTTGTTGGATCCTGCTAACAATTTACTCTTATATTTAACGCTGTTAATATCGCAAACTTTGTCCAAGTCCACAAATAGAAAAATGCAAAAATGACACAGCCATGGAGTCTTCAAAAAGCGAATACACTCCCATAACCACGACCTAGATGAAACAACACTACGGGCACCGAAGAACACTTCTCATGCCCCCTTTCCGGTCCCTATCACCATGCAAAGATAGAATTTCAACTTCTAACAGCATAGATTAGTTCTGCTGTTTTTGAATTTTATATAAACTACAATTTATAAACAACTTTATATCAACAAGTCCGTGAGATTCACAATGGATAAATTCATTTTAAAACGTGAAAGGTACATAAGAAAATTTACTAGCCCAGAAAAAGTTTCTACTTTATAACCTTAACACACGCTAATAGCAGCATTTACAAACATAATCTCCATCAAATTCTCATTAAAATTCCTCAACTCAAATATACCATTCAATACATGGCACTTTTTAATGGCTAGAAGCAGAGGGGCAAAACCTGAATAGTTTAAAATATTGAAGACATTTCTCTAGAATGTATTACCAAAGGAAAAAAAAAATTCTTTTGGACCATTTCAAGCTTATAAACTTAAAGAACAAATAGAAAAAAACTAAAAACATACAGTATACTTTAGAAATTATATATATATTCCAGGCCAAAGTCTATTCCCAGCTGTGTTCAGTTCATCTATTCCCCCAGTGTTGTTTCTTATGACTTTACACAGACTCCAGATGCTGTGAATATACATGAGCAATGTGGGGAGCAGAGGGAATGAAAATCTGGCAGGTCAAATTTGTGTTTTTAGTAAAATTAGATGTCTCAGCAAACAGGAAAAAATATTTAACAAACTAAAACATTTTAGATAACATAATGAGGTTTAATAAAAATACTAACATTTGGAAATAAAATATATCAATAAATGTTCTATATCACACTACTTTTTTAAAAAGTTTACAGAAAGCAAATAAGAACAAAAGTGCTAGTTATCTAAATGACTTTCGTGAGCTCTTAAATCTGGATATCTATCATATATTTATAATTTGATGTGTTTAAAAAATGATACATTTTCATAACGTATTTATATCATATCCTGAAAGAATAGGTGAAAGTTATGTACATTCTTAATTCTCACCTGGTCAGTAACTACAACTCTTGAGGTGTTAAGCTTCAATTCGTTGAGTTTGAAAAATTTCTTCTCAACTCAAGCTCTTGCTAATATTGGCAGGTATAACTTTTTCCAAGTATTTTTTTCTCTCTCTCCTAAAAAAAAAGTAAATAAAATAAGATACAGTTACTTTGAGAACTATGGAGGAAGATTTACCACAAGCTTTAAATGAAGCAAAATTCCTAAAAGCAAAATAGAAATCAAAACTGATTTTAATCACCATTTCCAGAAGAATATGGAAAGAAATAGCATCCCAGGTAGCTACAGAACAGAGGATTACCCCATATACAAATTTTGTTTTTAAGTTTCTTTTTTGAGCAATTCTATGTAAGAATTGACATTTTATGACTTTTAGTCTTTCTAGAGGTGTTTCCAAGAACAAAGAGAAAATTTACTCATATTTTTAAATAGAACATTCTATTTTGCAATTACAGTTCCATTTATTACAAATCCATGATATATTGGAACCTCAGTGATGTTATTTTTCCTGTATTTGAAAGTTTGCTATTTCATTATCATAGGAATTAGTTCATCATTTCTTTTTTTTTTTTTAAGATTATTTATTTATTTATTAGACAGAGAGAGAGACAGCCAGTGAGAGAGGGAACACAAGCAGGGGGAATGGGAGAGGAAGAAGCAGGCTCCTAGCGGAGGAGCCTGATGTGGGGCTCGATCCCAGAGCACTGGGATCACGCCCTGAGCCGAAGGCAGACGCCCAACGACTGCGCCACCCAGGCGCCCCTAGTTCATCATTTCTTAATCAATTATTCCCAACTATGCCAAAAAGACTAAAATAACAAGAAAATGGAAGAATAAGAATTACTCGAAACAATGCAATAGTGAAATACATTATTGCTATTGCTTCATCCTTCAGTTTTTATTGTGCTGCCCAAAGTGTTTCATCATCTTTCAAAAAGATATGAAAGACTGGAAACACAATCTTTGTAGTCTTTTTTTTTTTTTAGCTTTCATTTAAACACAGTTGAAAAATCGGAATTTTTCATATTATATTCAAATATCAAACAGAGGAGAACTGACAGAGAAAAAGAGTTTCACGATGATTAGAGAATCATAAGGTGAATGTAAAGAAACAGGTAACAGCACTCTTGTCTCTAACGGTAATAATAAAATTGATGGTATAAGCCAGGGTTTCTTCAGCACTGTTGACATTTAGAACCAAATTTTTTGTTGTAGGGAACTGTCTTGTGCATTCTGGGATGTTTGGCAGAATCCCTGGTCTTTACTCATTAGATGCTGGTAGCACCTACCCAGTCGTGATAACCAAAAATGTCCCCAGACATTGCCAAATGTCCCCTGGAAGGGCAAAATCACTCCCAGTTCAGAACCACCGGTATAAACAAAATTTCAGACTACAGATCTTCAGATGACAATACCCTAAACTAATTTTCTCAAACTTAAGAACCAAGGAGTGCTGGAAAGAGTTTGGAAGCTCTTCAAAAAATTCAACAAAGAATTACCATATGACCCAACAATTCCATTCCTAGGTATATATCCAAAAGAATTAAAAATAGATATTCAAAACAAACACAGGTACATGCATGTTTAGAGCATCATTATTCACAACAGCCCAAAGGTGGAAACAGCCCAAATGTCCACCAAAAGGTGAAAGGATAAACAAATTCTAGTATGAATATACATACAGTGGAACATATGGAATATCATTCAGCTATAAAAAGGAATGTAGTACTGACACATGTGATAATGTGGACGAACCTCAAAACATTATGCTATGTAAAAGAAGACATGCAAAAAAGGTGACAAACTACATGATTCCATTTATATTAAGTATCCCAAATACCTGAATCCACAGAAAAAAAAAGCAGATTAGAAATTGCCAGAAGTTACCAGGAAGGAGTAATATGAAGAAACTACTTAATGGGAAAGGGATTTTACTTCAGAATAATGGAAATGTTTTGGAACTAGGTGGTTGCAAAACACTGTGAATGTACAAAATGACAATAAAGTGTTCACTTTTTTAAAAAATTTATTTATTTGAGAGAAAGAGAGAGAGCACACACACGCTTGTGTGAGAGGGGAGAGGAGCAGAGGAGAAGGAGAGACAGAATCTCAACCAGACTTAAACCTGAGCATGGAGACTGACTCTCAGCTTGATCTCACGGCCCTGAGATCATGACCTGAGCTGAAACCAAGAGTGGGATGCTTAACCAACTGAGCCACCCAGGCACCCCTGAACTATTTACTTTAAAATGGTTAATTCTGTTACCTGAATTTCACCACAAAAATTATTTGTTAAGTGGATCAGTGAGTGAACAATCTATTTCTAAGACTAAAAAAGAAATATGTTCTCATCCAGTTAGGTATTCAGAAGGACTTCATTACACACTATT
This sequence comes from Ailuropoda melanoleuca, assembly GCF_002007445.2. NCBI lineage: Eukaryota > Metazoa > Chordata > Mammalia > Carnivora > Ursidae > Ailuropoda > Ailuropoda melanoleuca. Next base: position 131,023,116 of record NC_048219.1, on the reverse strand, counting down.
TTACAACAAAAACTTATTTTGCTAAAGAGATACATGACATATTCGTTTAACTTTTATGTTGATAAAGTTCATATGTGGACAAATGCTAAAGTGTCCACAAAGATGAGCAAAAAGAAATAGATAATGTAGAAGTGGAAAAAATCAGTGGACTAACTTTAACTGGTGTTTATAAATCTAAAAGAAAAAAAATATTTTGCAAGTAGAGATGATGGCCATCATCTCTTCAAGAAAATTATGAGCTATCTATGTTTTCAAAAGTATTGCAACTGGGAAATGAAAAAGTTCCAGAGATGGATGGTGGTAACGGTTTGCACAATATGAGTGTACTTAAAGCCACTGAACTGTACATCTAAAAATGGTTAAAATGGTAAATTTTATGTTATGCACATTTTATGTGCAGATTAAGAGCTGTAACTCTGCAGTATAAGTGCCAGCATTCAAATCCTATCTCTAATACTTATTAGCTGTGTGTCCTTGGGTCAGTTACCTCTCCGAGCATGTTTCCTCCTCTGCAAAATAGGGATAATGATAGCATCTGCCTTATATGGTTATTTAGAAAATTAAAGAAGACAACAGACATAAACAACATTTAACATACTGTTTGTATAGTAAGTAAACAATGAGTGCTATCTGCTATCAGCACCACCTCCTTAGAAGGGCTACAGTTCATACAACACAGATTTGTCTTCCTACATAGTTTGCCACTTAGTGAATTTCAAAACTATAGGCACATTTTGCAGGACTAAATGAAATATATTGAAGAGGAGGGACTTGCATTTTGCAGAATTTAGCAAAAGGGGTCATAAAATTAAAGTGTTACCCTATAATATGAAAGACAATACTTTCAATTCTTAGAAATAAAAGCCATGCATAACACCTATAGATCTAAAGCAAGTTTTTACACCTATCAAAAAACAGAGGACTCAAGAGCTTATCATATCATTAACTTTACTTAAAACATTATCAGATAGAGGCACCTGGGTGGCTCAGTCCGTTAAGCATCTGCCTTTGGCTCAGGTCTCAGATCAGGCTCCCTGCTCACCGGGGAAAATGCCTCTCCCTCTGCCCTTCCCCGTTTGTGCGCGCATGCACGCGCTCTCTCTCTCTCTCAGAGGCACACATTCTCTCTCTCAAGAAAATAAAATCTTAAAAAAAATTATCAGATAATATGAATAAAGTGTTTAGCTGTAACTAATATGTCATACATAACATAATCTTTAGAATCCTAACTGGTAAAAAACAGTACGAAACAAGCATTGGTACTTTCAAAAGGTTGTACATCAAAAAGTTGATGATTTTCCACTTTTACATCTCCCTAGTTATTATCTGATTAGAACCTGATATAGTTAGATTGTGTTCATGCTGGAACTAAAATAAATCAATTCTCAAATATTTACAGAAAATGTATGGAACTGTAACTTTAAAAAATAGATTCTTTAACTTAATCTGGATTTGGAATGCGGCAATTTTTAACTTTTCAACCTTTTCACAAGGGACACTGTTATACCAGTAATTCATAAAATTCAAACAAGATCATGAAGCTCTTAGCTGTTTGAGTTTATCATTGTTTTTCTTAGTTCATTTTGTACTCCCCAACCCATGTTGCAGTTACATATTACTTCTCAGACTGATGCTAAACCCTTTCTTTCCTCCAGATCTCACTGTATTTCTAATTCCTCTGCTTTCCAATTTATGGAAAGTAATTAGGAACTTCTTTGACTTTCTTGAGGTCATTCTTCAATGGAAGAAATAGAAAGAGTCAATATTACCTTAATTATATAAATGGGATTTTGAAAGCAAGATTTTTTCAGTTTAGAATAGTGAATATGGAACTACCACAATATCTTTTCTTGTGCTGTTTCCTAATTACAACATTCAATTAAACATTCATTAAATACAATTTCCCCCCTCTATCCAAAAGCAGTGTTCCTATTAAAACTTTCCTAAATTGAAATGGCATAAATCAAAGAAACAATTTACATTTTGCAAAAGCGAAAATCCTCTTCGGATTTCTTTCTGTTAGCAAAAAACGGGTATAATGTAGGCCTTCTGTAAAAGTGAAGTGGGGTAAAGCTAACTTTCAGACAGTAGGAGAAACCTGTACTACGTTGTACATAAGGTGATACAGAAATAGAGCCACTAAGAAACTCACTGACTTCCACTGAAAGAATTTATCGTCTATTTGGGGAGGCATGATATAAACCCATGAAAAATACATGAAGTGAAAGGAAGCAAGGTAGAGCCAGAAAGACTGTGAAGGCAATCAGACCTCGATTGGAATCCGAGCTTCAAAATGTGCTCTCCAGGGGCACCTGGGTCGCTCAGTCAGTTAAGCGTCTGACTTCAGCTCAGGTCATGATCTTGGGATCCTGGGATCAAGCCCTCCATTGGGCTCCTCAGTCAGTAGGGAGTCTGCTTCTCCCTCTCCCTCTACACCCCCCTACCCTGTTCGTGCTCTCTCAAATAAGTAACGATCTTTAAAAAACAAGCAAACCTACTCTCTGTATGATCTGGAAAAAGTGACCTTCTTCTAGAATCTAGATTTCATCTATAAAATGGGAATAATACCTACCTTGCAAGTCAGTGGTAAGATAAAATACAAAGCACCTAATACAGTGCCTAGAACATTTATAAGGTACTCAATAACTTGTTACTGTTATTGTTATCATCATCTTAGAACCAGAAGCTATTATTTAATCTCATTCTCATTTTATAGATGAAGATGCCAAAATATCACAAAGCAGGATATGAATGTCAAATGAGTGCAACAAACTGGGTATATGACAAGTTCATGAGTAATAAATCTCATGATTATTCACGTAAGACTTTCAGAAGTGGACACTGAATTATGAAATGAACACTGCTATAAAATGAAAAACAAAAACACAACTGCCTCTCATTCCTGTTATTCAAACATGTGTTCTAAATGTACATACTAAACACAAGGTTTACATGACAAGCATAAAAATAAAATAAACCCATGACAGGTTAAATGCAGCTTTACAATTAGAACAGCAAGATGTCATTTATTTACCAAGCACCTTGGGGGGGAGGAATAATATCCCAAAGTCAACAGGTGAGGCTTCACTGAAAGATGATTTCAAAACTTTCTTCTGTGGGCCAGAAGTAATTTTGTCCTGGGACAAATTCAAGACAATATTCAGGCCTTTCACTAAACACCATTTCACTAAACACAACTGTAGTTAATTCTGAACTACTATATCTTAATCTCTCCAAATGCACAGTAACTCGTTAAATTTAAATTTGTTTAAAACATATAAACTTTAAATGAGCCACTTGCTAGCCTTGCCTGACAAAACAAGAAAACCACCACTGTGTCAATCATCACCACTAAAACTGTATTCAGTTCTTTTTCGTTCTTTCAACATTATCAGTGACTGTCTTCTGGCTTTACATATAGTGAACAACTTAGCAGCACTAAAAACATACTTTGGTGAGCAATAAAAAAAATTTTTTTCACCCTAGAACTGCATTTCTATTCTGATTTTTAAGGCTTCTTCCCTGCCTTTCCCATGAATCTTTATCAACTTTTAGTTACCATTTTTAATTTCAAGAATTTTTCATTTGGTCACTAGATTTATATTCAAACTCTTCGGAAAAGTTTACATTTTTTCCTTCTTTTGACAGACACAAAATAAGTCCCCAGGAAAACTAAGTTCCAAGAGGTAACACAGAGTAGCAGATTACTACTTTATTGAAAACAGTAAATGTTATCTATTCACAACAGCTACTCAATTAAGACAAACTGAAAGTAAGTTAAAAGGCACAGCAGAAAAACCACACTTTGTTCTGAAGAGTTTCAAGGTTTAAACCAGTGCATCTCTGGGATTTTTGTTTGGTTTTTAAAGGGAATTGAAATGCTAACACTAAGAGAAAAAGGGTCAAGGCCCATGGGAAGGACAAGTGATAAAACAAGCATGCCTTCAATGGGAAAGTTCATTTTATTCTCTCTCCCTTGTTTCCTCTGCCTGCTTTGAAGTTTTTCAACACGGGAGTAACTATCAATAAACACACACAAACAGAGGCCACACACAAGGGTTTTCCCGGTATAGGGAGAAGACGGTTCCCAAGATGTGTTTAATTCAGCGAAGCAGAAACGCCTGGAAGAGACCACATCCAGACCTAACTTACAAGAGACCCGAGTAACCGGCGAGTAGGACGCGGGAGCCTGAGCTCCTCCCTCAGGGCCCAGGCCTCCAGTGGCAACTCGGCCGGGCAACGTGACTCAGGAAAGCACGGGGCTGGCGGCGGCCTAGCGCGGCTTCCTCCGCGGACCTCCGGGGCCTGCCTTCCCTGTCCTACCTGAAGGCCGGCGGGGTCGGGAAGCCGCGGTCTGGGCTCTCGTCTCCCACCTGCGGTGACGCGAAGGCGGCGGAGGCGGCAGCAGCGGCGGCGGCGGCTCAGACTCCACGAAGCTCTGGCTCCGCGAACCGGCGATGAATCAGCCCGATTCCATTCAAAAGAGTCGCCCGGGCCTCCGCCGCGAACCACTTCCGGGTTCACTGCTCTGCCTCGGCTTCCGTTCCCCCGACGGCCAATTGGAGACGGCTCGGGAGTCCAGCGGGCGTCCCGCGAGGAGTGTGCCAGACGGTCGGCGCGGGCCGCCCCGCTTCTCCAGTCAAGGCTGGGAAGGCGGGACGGAAGTTAGCCCCGGGGCCGCTCCCGCCCCTCCAACATCCTCCCTTTTCTCCCCCACCTTTTTCTCCCCTGCTCTGCGAATCCAGGCCGCAGTCGAGATCTGGGATGCCGGCCTGCTGGGCTCGTGAGGTGACGGGCTAGGAGATGGAACTGCGGGCTTGCAGAAACCAGAACCGCGTTTGTTTGGGTGTTCACCACGGTCCTACTCAAAAACTGCAAGGTTCGGATGAACTCAACTTGGTCGTCAGAGAAGCAGAGAAGAGGAAGAGGTGTAAAAAGAGGGGAAATAGGTCAGAGGTTCTCTTCCACAGCGCAGTCTACCCACCTCCTTGTCTTCTCCGCTTTCCAGGAATTGGATTTCAAGGAAAACCAACGTTTCCCAAATATTAAAACCACCCATTTTTAAGCCCAATTTAATTTACAGGGCGTAAAAAAATCATTACTCACGTTTCTCCAAATAATTAGCATCAACAACATTTTACCCATTATCTGTTCTTTGCTAGGTTTTCAGAGAGCAAAACCACCCAAGAAATGCCTGATTATCAACAAAGTTATATCATATTTAGGCACAGGCTCTGTTTAGGGCAACATGTTCACCAAGTCCCTCTCACTTTGTCAAATATGTTCCAAATAATAAGCATCTTTAAAGCATTCCTAAATCAAGAATGGTGATGAATCTTCTGGATGGAGGGGAAGGAGGGATTACAGCATCTGAATCCAAAGCTATTTGATGGGCATAATTACACAGAATTTCCGTCTAACAGATACTCCATTTCTATCTTTAAAAAATACATGGATTATTTTAACCATAGGTAATATTATATTTGGATCAGCATCTTTATGTGTCCACCCAAACCTGTGCCTCTTCTATTTGCTTTTTTTGGTGAATGACCCCATCCTTCAGCTAGTGTCCCTAATCAGACCTGAGAATAGACATATTCTCTTCTATTCACCTATTCCTACTGACCTCCCAATTAATCACGCTATAAATCATGAAGTGTCTAATCTGTAAAAGAGCTTTTCCAACCCATCACTCCCCTTTCTCCATTCCCTCTACTCCAGCCTTAACTCAAGCCTTCCTCACTTCTTTTCCTAGAATGCTGCAATAATCTTAATCTCCCTGCCTCCAGTTTGTCTCCCATTCCATTCTCCTTTATTAGCAAAGATTTTTTTCAGCTACACAAATATAGTCATGCTCCTTCTTTGCTAAAAATTTCACCAGTGACTCCTCCTAACAATCAATAGAAAGGTCAAAACTCTCAAGCTTGTATAGAGCACCCTTGCTACCAGCCACACTAAAATTATTTAGCTAGGGAACGAGATGTACATAGGGACTTCAAAAAACAGAGACATCCCTGGGACTCTAGAAGGTAATATGCATGCTTAGGGGCACATGCATACCTAGGGCTGTGTGAATGTTCAGGAAAGACCAGAGAAGGCCCTAAGCTCTCACCTCTGTCTGACCTTAAGGCTCTACACAAGCAAGAAGTGAAAACTAATATAGAGGTGTAAACTTGCTGCCTGAGTGTTGAAGGCGTGCCCCAATACACATACTAAGCCTCTCAGCAAAGAGTAGGAGAATCACTGGTTGAAGACACTTAAGGAAATCTCTGTCTAGTCATCAGATGACTGCTAAGCTAACTGAGTAAAGACTTCACTGGTCACTCACAACAAAAGATATAGACTTTGAGGAATGATTCAAAAAGTCACTAAACCAACATCCACTATAACAAACGGAAATAATAAAAACCCTGGGGAGGGAGTAGAGTCTGATTTCCAGAGTTGCCACATTGTATTATTTGAAAAGTCCCGTTTTACAAATAAAAAAGTTTTTTTAAAGCACAATACATGCAAAGAAATAACAATGTATGGCCCATATATAGCAGAAAAAGCAATTAAAAGAAACCTCCCTGGGGAAGCCCAGATGTTGAACTTACTACATAAAGACTTTATATAATATATTTTAAATATATTCACAAAGGAAACCATGTCTAAACAACTAGAGGAAAGTATGAATGTTTCACTAAATAGATAAAATCAATAAATAGAAATTATTTAAAAAACAACAAAAATTCTAGAGTAGAAAAGTATAACTGAAGTGAAAAATTCATTAGAGGGGCTCAATAGCAGATTTGAGCAGATGGAAGAAAGAATCAGCAAATTTGAATACAGATTAGTTGAGATGATCAAGTTTGGGGAACAAATACAAAAGGAAATAAAGAAACATGTATAGGGGCGCCTGGGTGGCACAGCGGTTAAGCTTCTGCCTTTGGCTCAGGGCGTGATCCCGGCGTTCTGGGATCGAGCCCCACATCAGGGCTCTTCCGCCATGAGCCTGCTTCTTCCTCTCCCACTCCCCCTGCTTGTGTTCTCTCTCGCTGGCTGTCTCTATCTCTGTCGAATAAATAAATAAAATCTTTAAAAAAAAAAAAACATGTATAGAGTCACGGAAGTCTGTGGAATACAATCAGGCATAGCAACATATGTATAATGGGAGTCTCAGAAAGGGAGGAGAAAGAGAAAGGGGAAGAAATATTTGAGGAAATAATGGTCAAAAACTTACAAATTTGATGAAAAACATTAATCTACACATCCAAGAATATTAATAAATTCCAAGTTGAATAAACTCAAAGAAATCCACACCTGGACACATTATAATCAACCTGTTGAAAGCCAAAAGCAAAGAGAGAATCTTGAAGTTGTCGAGAGAGAAGCCACTCATTATATAATTCTCAGTAAAATGTACAACCAAGGCTATGGAAGCAGAAAGCAGTAGCATGACATATTCAAAATACTGAAGGAAAAACCATCAACCAAGAGTTCTATATCCAGGGAAACTATCCTTCAAAAATGAAGGAAAATTAATATATTTCCAAAATGTATGTATAAACAAAAAAAATAGAGAAAATTAATCGCAGGAAATATGCCCTGCAAGAGATACTAAAGGGAGTCCTTCAGGTTGAAATTAAAAGACACTAGACCATAAGGCAAATCCACATGAAGAAATAGAGGACACTTGTAGAAATAACTGCGTAAGTCAATATAAAAGACAGTATAAATATATTTTTATTTGTAATTCTTTTTTTTTCTATTTAACTTAAAAGACAATTGCATAAAGCAGTAATAATAATTCTGTGTTGGCATATTATGTGTAAAGATGTAATTTGTATCACAATGACAACACAAGGGAGAGGGGAGGGAATGAAGCTACAGAGAAAGTTTTTGTATACTATTAAAGTTAAGTTGGTATTAATCTGAACTACAGTGTTATAATTTAGTAATTGTAATCCCTGGAGAAACTACTAAGAAAATAATCAAAAGATTTATAATAAAAGAAATGACAAGGGAATTAAAATGGTATACTAGAAAATACGTATTTAACTTAAAAGGCAACAGTAATAAAGGAATAGAACAACAACAGCAAGCTACAACATATGACATAAAGAATACAAAGAGCAAAATGTCAGGTGTAAACACTACCTTATCAGTAATTACATTAAATATAAATGGATTAAACATTCTGATTAAAAGACAAAGATCTGCAGAATGGGTTAAAAAAATACAACTATCTACAGTTCACAGGAGACACACTTTAAAGATTTTTTATTTATTTGACAGAGAGAGAGGGAGACAGCAAGCACAAGCAGGGGGAGAGGCAGGCAGGGGAGAAGCAGGCTCCCCGCTGATCAAGGAGCCTGATGTGGGGCTCTATCTCAGGACCCTGGGATCACAACCTGAGCCAAAGGCAGCCACTTAACCAACTGAGCCACCCAGGCACCTCCCACAAGAGACACACTTTAGACTCAAAGACACAAAAAATATTGAAACTAAAAAGATGAAAAACATATGTTATGCAAACAGTAACTAAAATGGTACAACCACTTTGGACATTATTCTATTTTTATTTTTTATTTATTTTTTGTTCTTCTATTTGTTAAATAATGTAAAAAATACAACTACCATTTGACCTAGCAACTACACTGTATATATTTACCAAAAATAAATCAAAACATATGTCCACACCAAGATTTGAATGTGAGAGTTTATAGCAGTTTTATTAATCATAGCCCTAAACTGGAAATAATCCAAATGTTTCCCAAGTGGTAAATGGATAAAGTGTGATACGTCCTTATAGTGCAATAACACTCAGCAATAAAAAGGAAACTAATGATATGTGCAACAACATTGGTTACCTTCAAAAACATCATGCTGAGGAAAAGAAGTGAGACACAAAAGAGTACATGCTGTGTAACACCATTTTAATGAAACTCTAAACAAATGACATCAAATATACAGTGACAGAAAGCAGGTCAGTGGTTATATCAGGGGCATGTGGTGGAGTTAGGTGGAAGAACTGATTGTATGGAGCAAAAGAACTTTTTAGGTTGTTAGAAATGTTCTATATTTTTTGTGTGTGATGGTGGTTTGTCAAAACTCATCAAATAGTACACTTAAAATGGACACATTTTATTTTATATTATTTATACTACCATGAAGTTGATTTAAAAGAAGAAAAAAATCCTCAATTTGTTATTGTATCCCTTTCTTGGTTATAACAAGGTATTTTGTAGCTAAATCATGTTGTTTTATGCCTCAGAATTTTCAAACCCATTGTTTCTCCTATCTGAAATGTCCTTTGTCCCATCTCCTATACCCACAGTCCACCCCATCTTTTTGAGAGTGGTTGGTTAATACTAGTCATGTGTCTTAGCCTACAATCCTACTCTATAATCTCTTTTTTTACTTGTCTGCCTTCTCATCTAAACTTTAAACTTCTTCAGAGCAGAGAACATGGTCTGGCCATAAATTGGTACTAAAAATTATTGTTGACTATTGAAGTATTTCTTGTCCAAGTACTTTGCTTCCTGACTATACTCAAAAGGATCAGAAACATTTTAAATCCAGATACAGCTCCTCTTGAAATAATGAATTCTTTAAAAATTAGCAACCAAATTTATGGAATTTAAATAGCCACATATCTGATACAAACACTACATGCTAATGTTTAAAGCATTCATTGTTTGTGTTAGTCCCAATGTGGCTTTGGAGAACACTACAGTGCACAGAATTGTTAAATTTTTTTTTTTCAGAATTGTTAAATGTTTGATATGTTTCCTAAAATGATAAATTGCCAAAAGTTCACATTATTAAATATTTAATGTACATTGTGTCAGAGAGAAACTTTCCTGCTCATTTGGTATCTCCTGAACCTGAAAGGTTTAATAAATGAGTGAATAACTCTGGCTAGTAGTGGTACTACATAACTGTTCAAAATGCATCATCCTTATTATAAAAATTTCTTCCTAGTTGTAAATTGTACGATGTACATATACATATAACTCCTTTCATATGCAAAATCTGACCATGTGTCTAATAAGGAATTGTAGCAGTAAATTTTCAGATAACCCAGCTTTGCAATTATGAATAGCCAAAAAGGGCTGTTGCCATCTGAATTTCAAAGAAATATTTGGAAAGAATTTAAGAAACACATTGTTTTCTGTTCAAAATTTAAGATCCGTTTTAATTGTTATACCTAATTATAGTTTTTGAGTTATGCAGCTTTTGAGTATTATAAATAAATATAGATCTAGCACAAGAAAAAGGAAAAATAGGAAAATATTTACTCTTTAAAGTACAGTGAATTAATTTAATGTATAAGGCCAATAAAATAATTGTTACTTCTGCCAGATGGTATTTTACATTTTGATAAAAAGATATATTCTTAATCATATATGTCAAGGAAAAGCGACCATATGTTGTTAAACACTTCCAATTTGTCATTTAATTTAAAAGGCACTACTGATGTTGCCATAAATTTTTTTGGTGATGCGGCCTAAGTATCCTTGGTGTCAATAAAATTTAGTCTTCTCAAGTAATTTCCATATTTCTCTTTGATTGTTTGAGCGAATAATTTGACAAAGAATTTTCTTAGCATCTATGAAGAAAGGACACCATAAAGAGGATAAATCAGAATCCAGAGTTTATACTCAGGTTACTACTGGGTAAAAAGCATAGCCTTTGTTTTCAAGAAACCTCTAATATTTAATTTATTGTATTCAAGCAAAATAAATAAAATAAAAAGAATAAATCAAATGTTTCCAAATTGATGTGCTCTCAATTTAGAAACCCAATATAATCTTACAGGAAAAAAGATGATGATTATTTATATTACAAAATAATTTTGCACATTACAAAAGGGTTTCTAATGAAAGACACTTTAAAGAAGACCAAAAATAGATTCAGTCTCTAATGGAAAAAGGAAATTGATACTAGATGATTATTAAAGGTTTGTACACCTTTGTTTCCTCTCTTTTTTTGAAAAGGGAATTTGTCGATCCCTCTCTTACTTGCCATTTTCCACCCCATTCTCTTTTCACTCTACAGGGTTTTATGTATGATTTTATTCAGGCTTAAAGTTTGAATTATTGGGGCGCCTGAATGGCTCAGTCAGTTAGGCATCCAACTCTTGATTTCGGCTCAGATCCTGGTCTTGGGGTTATAGGATTGAGCTCCACATCAGGCTCCATGCTCAGCAAGGAGTCTGCTTCCTTCTCTCTCTCTCTCTCTCTCTCTCTCCCTTTCCTCCTGCCCCTCCCCCTTCTAAAATAAATAACCCTTTTTAAAATATAAAGTTTTAATTACTATGTCCATTCTGAAGACTTGCAAATTTCTAATATCTGTGCCTATCTCTTCTCCAGGTTTTTCATGGTTGTATGGCTATATTACTATTTATCCATTCTCTAGTTGACGGACATTTGGTTTGTTTCCAGTTTTTTTGTTATTACAAACAATGCTGCTATAAATATTCTATGTTTTCCATGCCTATTTGACCAAGAGATTCTCAAAGATATATACCTAGAAGTAAAATGGCTGGGTTCTAAGGCATGCATGTTGTCAGTTTCAATGAATAATACCAAATTGTATTCCAATATAATCTTCAAACTTTCTCATTGCTTTACATTACCACCAACATACAATTTTGTTAGACTTTTTAATTTTTACCAATCTAATGGGAAAAAATGATATATTGTCTTGCTTTAATTTGCATGTTCCTGATCGCTAATATGTTGAACATCTATCATATGTTTGTTGGCCATTTACATTTTCTCTTTTCTGAAATGTCAATTCATGACTTTGGCACATTCTTCACTAAGGTGTCATGTGTCCTTTTTGCATACTTTCAAACTCTTAATTTTGCATGTTAGTAAAATGAAGCCCAAAGAGGATACATCACATGGGAAAGGTCATGTTGTTAGTAGCAGAGTCAAAATTCACAGTAACCACTGATTTTTTTTTTTTTGGTGGAATAGCAACTCATGCACAACTAATGTCATTTTCTTCTAAGTTATAATTTATTTTTAAGTGGAAAGAAATATAAAATTAAATTTCCCTGACAATTTAGATTGCATTCTAAACTATAGATTGCATTTGATCACCTCCTTTATGAACCAGGCAGATACATGGATTTAGCAGTCCACTGAGATTAGAATGCTGCTCCAGGGACACTACACCCAATAGTAAACACTAAGAGTCATAGGTTTGTCCATTATATTTGTAAATAACGCAGGAAATTCAATAGCAGTTGTCCTGGAAACTCAAATTTGGCAGATGGAGTGAGGGAAGTATGTTGTGTGGTAAAGACCCACTGAGGAGTCTGATCTTTCTATTCATTGTGATCCATCTACTCATTATCTAAAGTGATTGAGAGGGGCGCCTGGGTGGCAGAATGGTTAAGCGTCTGCCTTCGGCTCAGGGCGTGATCCTGGCGTTATGGGATTGAGCCCCACATCAGGCTCCTCCGCTATGAGCCTGCTTCTTCCTCTCCCACTCCCCCTGCTTGTGTTCCCTGTCTCGCTGGCTGTCTCTATCTCTGTCGAATAAATAAATAAAATCTTAAAAAAAAAATAAAGTGATTGAGAGACAAAATCAAAATGCAGTGTATTTCTTCTTGTTTATCATGAGTTCCACAGGTAGTACACAAGATAATTTTAGATAGTCCATGGACATTTTTCACATTAATAGATATGTATTTACCTTGATGCATACTAGAAAAATATATAAAAGATATTGGATCTGTGATTTAATGATGACACACAATTTCTTTTAAAGTCATCTATTAAAGAAAAATATTAAGTAAACAATAACACAAATAGGACATGGGTGGGAAAATTGTGAAATAGTGAATAAATGACAAAAATTTCAAAAACACTGGACAGTGATCTTGGTCATAGGTAAATCTGAGTTTATAAATTGACTCCAGGGGTGCCTGGGTGGCTCAGTTGGTTAAGCATCCAACTCTTGATTCAGCTCAGGTCATGATCTCAGGGTTGTGGGGTCGAGTGCCACATTGAGCCCTGCATCGTGCTCCACACTCTGTGGGGAGTCTGCATCTCTCTCTCTCTCAAATAAGTACATCTTTTTTTTTAATTTAAAGATTTTATTTATTTATTCGACAGAGATAGAGACAGCCAGTGAGAGAGGGAACACAGGCAGGGGGAGTGGGAGAGGAAGAAGCAGGCTCCCAGCTGAGGAGCCTGATGTGGGGCTCGATCCCAGAACTCTGGGATCACGCCCTGAGCCAAAGTCAGACGCTTAATGACTGAGCCACCCAGGCACCCCATCAAATAAATATATCTTTAAAAATATAATTAGTCTCCATCACTTTCTATTTGCATGAGCTTGGGAAGTTATTTACTTTCTTTGGCTATATTGGTTAGTATATTTAGTTACTCTAGCAAAGACCAAAATAGTAATGGCTTAAACAAGTTATAACATTTTTTTTCTATCTCACATGAAAGTTCAAGGTGGTATGGGAGTCAGGGTGGCACTGCTCCATGAAGTTGTCTAGAAGCCTGGGGTCCTTCCCCCCAACTGCTCCATCACCCCCACACTACAGCAATGTGGGAAGGGGAAAAGAGGAAGTATGGGGCAAACAGCTTTTTATTAGGAGCATGAACTAGAATTTACACATAGCACTTTAGTTTACATTCTAATAACAAACTGCAAAAGAGACTATCATCTCTAGTGGTATGGAAGGACATAGTGGAACTTAAGACATTGGACGTTAAGCAACAAAGGAGAATGAACCTTGAGAGATGGAAAACAAAGGAGTGGAGTTCTCTAGTCCCCCCAGTTGTTTTAACTTACTCTCTGGAGAAAGTTTCCAAGCCTCAGTACAGGAAGGAAGAACTTAGTCAGAACCCAAGTGTCTACCTGAGTTGAGGAGATAGAGGCAGGAGTCTGAGGAAACCAGGTTGCTAGAGTTCACTGGGCTGTGTACCAGAGAGGAGAGAGATCACAGTGAGAACACCAGAGATCTGCAGAGAGCTCCCATTTAGTAATCAGTTGAGTGTTAATCAGTATATGTGTGTGGCTGGGTAAAAAATCATGTGAAAGGATTAGAGAGAACAGCGACTGGTTTGTAGGCACTAGGAATAATACCTATTCCCAACAGCTCGACATAGTAAAAAAAACTTCATAATTCAAACAGCATCAGTTAGAGCACCAAGAAGGGTATGCTTCTTAGTGGGGAATAATTAGCCCTAGACTAATTGCAGGTCTGGTCCTGCTTAAAAAGCTTAAAAGCAAAACCCCAAAGGATCAAAGTGTTTCTACATAACTGAAACAGATTCAATATTAAGATATCAATTCTCTCCAAGCTAATTCTAAAACTCATATGGAAATGCAAAGGACTTAAAATAACCAGAATAACTCTGAAAAAGAGGAACAAAGCTGAAGAACTTATACCACCTGACTTCAAGTCTTAGTATACAACTGTAATAATCCAGATAATGGTATTTGACAGTTTTAGAATCAAATCCCAGTTCCATCTCTTACTTATATTGGGCAAGTCACCTCATCTCTGTAAGCATCAGTTTTCTTTTCTTTTTTTTTTAAGCATCAGTTTTCTTTTCTTTTCTTTCTTTTTTTTTTTTTTTAAAGATTTTATTTATTTATGTGACAGAGAGACAGCCAGCGAGAGAGGGAACACAAGCAGGGGGAATGGAAGAGGAAGAAGCAGGCTTCCAGCAGAGGAGCCTGATGTGGGGCTCGATCCCAGAATGCCGGGAATGTTAAGGCAGACGCTTAACAACTGCGCTACCCAGGCGCCCCTAAGCATCAGTTTTCTTATCTGTAAAATCAAAATAATAAAATTAACAACTTCATAGAATTATGTGACTAAATGAAATAGTGTATATAATGCACTTAGCACAGTACTGGACCTGCATAAAGAACATCACCTTTTCTCACCCATTCAACTCCAGGCTCCACTGCGCAGGTAGAAACTGTATCTGTCTTGATTATTCCTGTATCCTTAGTGCCTTAGAAAACTCAGGTCTCAAGCCCAGTTCATTGTTTTCTAGTGATTCACAACTTTCTCTCTTATTCTCAAACACTTTGGCTTAGGAATACTCAAATTTAAAAAAAAAGATTTTATCTATTTATTTAGTTAAGAGAGAAAGAGAGAGAGAGAGAACAAGTAAAGGGAAGGGTAGAGGGAGAGAGAGAGAGAAAGAGACTCCCCGATGAGCAGGGAGCCCCATACAGGGCTCAGTCTGAGGACCCAGAGATTATGACCTGAGCTGAAGGAAGACACTCAACTGACTGAGCCACCCAGGCACCCCAGTTTAATGTTTATTTATGGAAAATCTTAACATGGATCTGTATAATTTTGCCTAGGATAGTATTAAAGCATAGTCAGCATGAAAAATATGAAATAAAAATATATTATAAAATATAAAAATATTTTAAAATACTAAAAAATAAAAAGTATAGTGTGATGGGTAGAATTTATCCAAAGATTTAAACTTTACTTCTAGGGGCCCCCGGGTGGTTCAGTAGGTTGAGCTGCTGCTTGTGGCTCCGGTTATGATTTTAGGGTCCTGGGATCAAGCAGGGAGCCTGTTTCTCCCTCTCCCTCTGCTGCTCCCCCCACTTGTGCTCTCTCTTTCTGTCAAGTAAATAAATAAAATTTTAAAAAATAAATAAGCTTTACTTCTAGTAACTCCAAGTTCAAGGCATAGAGAGTATTAATTATAAGACAAATCTTTAATTTCAGAATAATATATTTTGAATTACCCCGGTGGCCTGTAAAGCTGAATATAAAAGTGTAAGCAGGGGCGCCTGGGTGGCTCAGTGGTTAAGCGTCAGACTTTTGATTTGGGCTCAAGGTCATGATCTCAGGGTTGTGACATTGAGCCCGTGTAGGGCTCTGCTTAAGATTCTCTCTCTCCCTCTTTCCCTCTCCCCCATCCCTTCCTCCCTGTCCTCCCTTAAAAACAAAAACAAAGGGGCGCCTGGGTGGCACAGTCGTTAAGCGTCTGCCTTCGGCTCAGGGCGTGATCCCAGCGTTCTGGGATCGAGCCCCACATCAGGCTCTTCTGCTATGAGCCTGCTTCTTCCTCTCCCACTCCCCCTGCTTGTGTTCCCTCTCTCACTGGCTGTCTCTGTCTCTGTCAAATAAATTAAAAAAACAAACAAACAAAAAAAACCAACAAAAAAACAACAAAATGAATAAACAAATGCTATTGTTTTAAAACTTAGCATGATATTGCGTCATCTTGCATAAAATTTTGTTTATAAGAATTTCAGATTAGAATGTCTGACAACTAGTATTTCACAACATCTCCAGAATCTACCCCTTTCACTTTGTAGTAAAAAAAAAAAAAAAAAAAAGGAAAAAAGAAAATTGAACCTGTAGGGCACCAGGCTGGCTCAGTTGGTAGGGAATGAGACTCTTAATTTCAGGGTGGTGAGTTCAAGCCCGCCCCATGTTGGGCATAGAGCTTACTTAAAAAAAAAAAAAGAATTCTGCTTATCATCCTTTAAATTCCAGCACAAACCCTTAAAACCACTACCAAAGCCTTTTGACCCCTTTTTAAGGGTCAATTGACTCAGGTCAATTTTTTAAATCTCCCCACTATTTTTTTACTTCAAAATATGCATGTTCTGTTTCATATTATTAATTTTGCAGAACTATTCCCAAATTCTGACTTTTCTTTCCAATGACACTGAAACTAGCACGTAGTATCATTCTCTTGGTGTACGGAGAAAAATGACTGTGGTGATCCACAGTTAGAGGCTGCCTTGTTATGAATAATGGTTGATAAACAATACATTTAATTTTAATCTTTAAAGAAAGTCCAATTTCCATTTAATCTCCATCATATTTTCTCTGCTCATTCCAAAGAGTTGCCCCTTTCCATGCAATGTCCTACTTCTGGCCATTTTCACGGTTAGATTTGGTGTTTAGGATGTATTTTCCTCCACTTACACCTAACAATCATTGTGAGGCTCACCAAAATCTCCACCTTTTCCATTTGGATAATTCCTAAAACCCTCCCATTCTTGTTCTAATAAGCACGTGCAAGAAAGTAATCTCTTCTTATTTTTGGCATTGACAAGGCCCCTTTTGGAATCCAACATCTAACACTTATCACCACATTTTAAGAAAAAGAAAAGGCAATACTAATAATTGTTTTAATAATAGAAAACATGAATAGAGATGAGAATAATTTGGGGTTTTTTTTTAACCTAGAAAAAAAAACTAAGGGATGAATTCAAACAAATGCTAAGTTATTTCAGGAAAAATACTGAATCTCCTCTATTCCATGTAAGACACAGAATGACAATTTTGAAGAGTTTTATTAACAATAAATAAAGAAGACTTTATCAACTGTAAGGATAGTATAAAGCATTTCTGTTCTTAATAGCTTTAAAATACGATGTACAGGGAAGTACCCAATTTTTTGAGTGATAATGTCCTATCTTTCATTTACTACTTGGAAAGTTTGTAGATAAAAGAAGGTAAAGTACCTCCCCTAAAATTGTTAGGGTGCAGACTAGCCAAAAACAGTAGAAGAGTGAAGACCTAGTGGCTCAGTATTTCTACACTATAATTTTTTCCCTTTTTTTCTTTTTAAAAAGTTTTAATTCCAGTATAGTTAATATACAGTGTTATATTATTTTCAGGTGTACAATATAGTGACTCAACACTGATTTCCTTTTTTTTTTTTTTTTTGAACTATCTTAAGTGATCATTTAGAGACGCTGGGTGTATTCTGGCTTAAGGAAATTGCCTATATCAGATCACTATTAAAAATTCCTAACTAACTTTTTTTTTATTCCAGGATTCGAAAAAGTATAGTATTGTCATTTACTATTTATTTCAATATGTAGAATACTGTTTGCATAAAACTTTACTCTCTTCTTAAGAATTAGAGTAAAACATTTTTCTTAATTTCATAAAATCTTCAAACTGACATGTAGCTTCTATTTTTTTAAAGATTTTATTTATTTATTTATTTATTTATTTATTTATTTATTTATTTTTTAAAGATTTTATTTATTTGACAAAGAGAGAGGCAGCGAGAGAGGGAACACAAGCAGGGGGAGTAGGAGAGGGAAAAGCAGGCCTCCCGCCAAGCAGGGAGCCCGATGCGGGGCTCCATCCAAGAACGCTGGAATCATGACCTGAGCCAAAGGCAGATGCCCAACGACTGAGCCACCCAGGTGCCCCGTTTTATGTATTTATTTGAGAGAAAGGGAGAGAGTGCACACAGAGGGAGAGGGATAGGGAGAAAGAGGCTCCTTACTAAGCAGGGGCCTGATGCAGGGCTCAATCTCAGGATTTGATCCCAGGACTCCGGGATCATGACCCAAAGGCAGATGCTTAACCAACAGAGCCACCTGGGTGCCCCTTCTATTTTTAAAGTAAAAATATTAGTGACTCATTGATTAGGTCTTATGTAAAGCTCTGAACATTTTATAAAATAAAACTGACCCTTTTACAAATATGAGAATTAAATCAAAATGTGTGAAGTATCAGAAAATGTTCCTCTAGTTAAACTTCAAAAGCTTTCTTAGCCTCTAATGAGGTAGTTTAAACAGGATCTTCTTTGTTGGTTGTTATTAATTGGGTCTATAAAGAGTTCTGTTATTAGAGTATAACTATTATAATGAACTTATTTGATTTGTAGATTAGTTCACTACAAAACTCCTTTAATCTTTGTATTAGTTTTCCTGGCACTTCATGATTTCTTTCTATAATTATTGTGCTTAATAAATTAAGTAATAACCTTAATGCTTTAAAATGTTAGTGTAATAGATGAATTTCCTAACAATTCGGGTGAAAGTAAGCTCATTCATGGAGAGGATTTTATATTCATCCACAAAATGACAAGAGTTCTTTACAGATAGGTGGTAGCATTTTAAATAAACCTCAGTCATTGAGTGAGAAGTTTGAAAGTGGTAATCTGAGACTAGAAATAACTTGATTAAGGATTAAATAAAGACCAGATTATTTTTCCTTACCAGGAGGTAATTTTTTATTTTATTTTTCAAAACATAATCAGGCTATTAATGCTTAAACAAGAGCAATTAAACTATTAATCGTTCTGACCAAAAAACATTTTAAAAAAATATTCACAGGGCACCTAGGTGGTTCAGTCTGCTAAGAGTCTGCCTTCAGATCGGGTCATGATTCTGGGGTCCTGCTCTCCCTCTCCCTCTGCCTCCCCTCCAACCCCCAACTCATACTCTCACTCACTCTCTGTCTCTTTCTCAAATAAAGAAATAAGAGTCTTAAAAAAATAATATTCACATACAAAACATCAAATCATATATATATACACACATATGTATGTATATGTATAACCTTTTTTTTTAAAAAGATTTTATTTATTTATTTGACAGAGACAGCCAGCGAGAGAGGGAACGCAAGCAGGGGGAGTGGGAGAGGAAGAAGCAGGCTCCTAGTGGAGGAGCCTGATGTGGGGCTCGATCCCAGAACGCTGGGATCACGCCCTGAGCCGAAGGTGGATGCTTAACGACTGCGCCACCCAGTCATCCCATGTATAACCTTTTTTATACATTTTTTATATATAAGTAGATTTTTTTTCATGAAGTAACTTCCTAAGATAAGCATGCAAAAAGGCTTTCTGGAGTTGTAATAATAACCACGGTATCTGTGCTACAGAATTACCTCAAAGGTGACACCTCCTTATAATAAGATATTTTGGATTTGGTTATAAAACGTTTCTAATGAATTGTTAATTGTTTGGAGTAATTTTTAAACCCAAAACCACACACACGCATTGTATATTCTTTGAAAAGTCTATTCTATTTTTTTCTGACCTGCACATTTTTAGACTCTGTAGTCCTATAATAAGAAATTAAATAATCAATAATGGGACATGTGAAAAAGATTTAAAACCATCAAAACTACTGAGAACTAAAGAAATGGAAAAAGTCAATAGGCTATTTATTCAATTACTGCAAAAGAGGGTTTATTTCAAAGGCTCTGTAGTGTTTCACTTATTCTTAACAAAGAGTTAGTGAAAAGAAAAAAAAAAACCAAAATAGCCCAAGTTTGGACCAGACTGTGTTGCTAACTCTGTGACTTTGGATCAATTAATGGCTCTGGGCCTCAGCATGCCTGAGGAGAGAGTGGTTTTCAACTTCTTCCTCTTTCTCTTCTTTTTCTTATTCTAGCAATAGAGCATTTTGTTAAATGGAATCTTACCATGGAACACCAGTAATAAAACACATACATGCAGAACTGCTCTGTTCAGGTGGCAGAGGGGAGCACCTGGAGCTCTCTGCAGATTTGTTTACGCTATTTTCTGCTATATAAAAGTTTCAAAAAAAGTTTGATGACTTTGCTTTTCCTTCTGGGTTGTACACAATCAGAAGATTTCACAGCATAAATATCTGTAAACAATCATATTTTCCTTCTTTAAGGAAGACTTTACATTTAAATCCTTGATCTATCTGGGGGCACCTGGGTGGCTCAGTCAGTTGAGCACCCAACTCTTGGTTTTGGAGCAGGTCATGATCTCGTGGGTCGTGAGATCGAACCCCACATTGGGCTCCATGCTCAGTGCGGAGTCTGCTTGAAGACTCTCTCCCTCTACCCCTCTTGTGCTCTCTCTCTCAAATAAATAAATGAAATCATAAATAAATAAATAAATAAATAAATAAATAAATAAATAATAAATCCTTGCTCTATCTGGATTTTATTTTTCTGTAAGGAGTAGGTGGGTCTCCAAAATCATATTTCTCAAGATTACTATCTAATTATTCTTCTGTTTATTAAGTAATTTGTCTTTATCCTACTGACTCGCAATGTTGCCCTGTCCTATAATAAGTTCTCATATTTATCCTCACATCAAATCCATTTCTAGTTACTGGTACTTTCCCTCCCCGTCCTTCACTGATTGCTAAGAAGAGATATTATATTACAGTTCTGCCTTTTTTTTTAAGCTATGAAGACTCAGTTCTATACACTAATTGTTAGCATTTTGTATATCTTTTCATGCCACATTTATTATTGCTAACTCTGTAAAAAAAATATTGACATCTATTGGAACTGTAATCAAACTAAGAGATACATAAAAACATTAACATAGTGGGTAAGAGCATGAATTCTGGAGCCAGAATAGGAACAATTATGCTACTTACTCAATAAGATTGCTGTGAGGATTAAATGAGTCAATATTTGTAAAGCACTTAGTAGATATTATGTCTTATTTATTATTATAAATGTTGCATATAAGCTAGAAATCAACTGATTTAGTTTGTATATTATATATTTCATCTTTTAAAAAATTGCTACCCTTACATTTACATGAATATTTAACTTATCAATGTCTAAATTTAGTCAATATCTCATTTCTCCCAAACCACAGATCTTAAGATGCTTGAATGCCAATAAATTCCTCTTCTGTCTACCATGTTATTATCAATTCCATCGTGCTTTTGGAATTCCCACAATTAATCATTATATTTATTTTTGTCAATTCAATGTTAGGTTTACCCATGTGGTTATTAATTTCTTTACTTACCATTACTTTTGCTTGTGGGTTTATTGACTTCTTGTGGGAATACATCTTTTATTACTTTTTTATTACCATTTCTTTCAGTAAAAGTCTGAGTGGTAAACACTCTGACTTTAAAAATATATTTTGCTCTCACTCTTGAATAACAATTTAGCTAGCTATTCTATTGTATATTATCAGTTATTTTTCCTCAGAATATTAAAAATTATTCTATGAACTAGTTGTTTATTTTTGTTGTCTTTTGTGGGTTCTGTGTATTTTGATTGTTATCATTTTGGTTTGGGTTGGTTTGGTTTTGCTTTTACTTTTAAGATTCTCTCCATAAGCTTAATCTTTGGAATTACATTTTGATATCTCTACTAATGGATTCATTTTTATCTAATTCTTCAGGTCTCAGTGCCCTTCTTCATTATGAAGGCTCAAGTTATTATTTCATCAGTTCCAAAAAAAATTCTCAGCCCTTTTCTTTTCCTTGCCTTTCCCCACTTCTCTCCAATCCTTTCATCTTGGAACTTCCATTGGTTGTGTGCTGTATTTCTCATTTATTCTCAAATCTCTTAATCTATTTTTTAATATTTTTTGTGTTTTTATCCCTCTGTGCCGGAGTCTAGTTCATTTTCTCATACCTGTCTTTCAGTTCACTAATTCCCTCTTCAGAGTCTAATCTTTTTTTCTTTAAGATTTTTATTTGCTTGTTTGAGAGAGAGAGAGAGAGAGAGTGCATGTGGGAGAAGGGGCAGAGGGAGAGAGAGAATCTCAAGCAGAATCCCTGCTGAGTGTGAAGCCCGATGGGGGCTCCATCTCACGACCCTGAGATCAGGACCTGAGCTAAAATCAAGAGTAGGTCACTCAACTGACTGAGCCACCCACGTGCCCTCTGAATCTAATCTTTCAGATCCGTTAGTTTTCTTTCCTCCTAGCATGGCATTGGCACTATTCCAGCTGCGTAGATTTGGACTCTGTGACTGCGAGGTTCAGTGGCAGACAGCAATTCTGCTCCCCTGCTGCAAGTCATGGTTTCAGTTCTTGCTCCTTCTTAACAGGGGCTCAGGACCAAGTCTCTCGTTTCCACCTGGGAGTTAGATGCCTATTTCCTGTCCAATTTGATCCATGTCCATGTCTGATAACCTCCTCAGTTGTCTTGGCACCTGTATTAGTTTCCTATTGCTACTGTGACAAATTACCCCAAATTTGGTGGTTTGAAACCACACGCATTTATTCTCTTACGGTTCTGGAGGTGAGTTTTACAGGCTAAAATTAAGGGTAATTTCTTCCTGGAGGCTCCATGAGAAAATCTGTTCCTTGTCTCTTCTAGCTCCTAGAGGTAGCCAGCATTCACTGGCTGTGGTGAATCTCTCCAACCTCCTTCATTTCATCACCTTCCGCTCTCACTCTGACCTCCCTTCCTCTCTCTTACAAGAACCATGAGATTACATTGGGCCCACCCAGATAACCCAGCATCATCTCCTCATCTCCAGATCCTGAATTTAATCACATCTGCTAAATTCCTTCAACCATGTAAAGTAACATAGTCACAGATTCTGGAGTATATGCTCGGACATCTTTGAAGGCCCGTTATTCAGCCCACCACAGCGTTTGCTCATAGGCTTACTGCTGTGGCTCGGAGTTCCCTTTTTATTTCTAGTACCTCTGGATTCCCCCCTTTTTTCTTTCAAGCACAGTTATGCATTCAAGAAACATTTTTCTTATATTTAATTAGAGATTTCTGTGTATTTATATTGTAGACGGTATGAGGGGTGAGGGGCAGATCTTTGTTAACTAAAATGACATGTTGTCAGAATAGGGGTATTATAAACAACCATAAGTAAATAGCCATACATAAAATTATCATTTTTAAATACAGGGATTTAAAATACCTTGGGGTTGTGAAAAACGAATGAAATATATATATGAAAACAGGCTTTTAAATACCAGAATAGCCCACTTACAAATCGAGGGAGACCAACGTATTTGTCCATCAGTGACTGCTTCCTATCCCCACCTTTATGTTTCAGTGCTACTCACTTATTGGTGGTAATTGTTGTGCAACTTTAGGTCAATAATGCCAAATTTTATTTGTGACTATTCTGATTCTTTTGGTTTACTCACTCCACTTCCAATCACTGTGAAAAATATCTCCAGAGGGCCCTGACCTTTGACTTTCTTCAAGTGCAGTGATCTTGCTGAAATAGGGAATCCTAAAAAGGCACAACATCTGTTCTTGGCAAGGTGCGAAACAGTGAGACACACCTGAGATTACCTGGAACTCTTAATGGTGAAGTTTCATTAATCACATTATTCAGAATAAACAGTTCTTTGTGGTTCTAGGGTTCTTTCCCTGACACCAAATACATGGTGTCTCTTCCAACACCACTCTCCAACTCTGTGATTCTCTACACCATCTGGGTGTCCTGCAATTCAATCCTATCATACTAACACACAGAGTGAGTGTCAGACTCCACACATCTCGGTCCCATAAGGCTGCCTTCACCACAGGGTCCCCAGGTACCTATGCTTCTGTCCACTTGGCTACAAATCCAGGGTGTCTACAACCTCTTCCTACTCCAACTACTTCCTACTCCTACTCTTCCTACTTCCTACTCTTGATAATTTGCTAGAATGACTCACAGGACTCAAGAAAATACAGCGCTTACCATTATGGTTTATTATGAAGGATAAAATGAACAGTCAGATGAAGAAGTACATAGGATGGGAAGGGCACAGAGATTCCACACCGTCCCCAGCCATGCAACCCACCCAGTACCTTGATGTGTTCAACGACCTGGAAGCTCCCTGAGTCTCAATGTTTTTAACAGAGCTCAATCCAGTCGCCGCCCCCCTTCCTGGAGGTCAGTAAGTGGGGCTAAGAGTTTCCACCTTCTAACCACCTAATATTTCTGGTTACCAGCCCCATCTTGAGGCCATCTAGGGACCCTACTCTAGGTTATCTCATTAACAAAACTCAAGCGTGATCAAAGGGGCCTTATTGCAAACAACAAAAGTCACTCTTAGCACTCAGAAAATTACAAGGGTTTTAGGATCTCTGTGCCAAGGACCAGGGACAAAGGCCAAATGTGTTTTTTATTATACCACAATGATAGATATTCTATGTCCATTTTCCTTCCTCAGCTCACAGAAAACCACACTTCCCAGCCCTCAGGAGTTTGCCAGAGCCTTATGATATTTCCAGTCAATAGACTGAGAGTGAGTGATATGCGGCTGAGGCAGTAAAAAGGCACCATGCAATCTCCCAGTTTCCTTTTCCCTACAGCAGCAAATGGGGATGTCTTGTGGTAAGAAGTTGGAGGCAGAAGATCAAAGTAGATCTGATTGTTAAGTGACACATGAGTGACAGACAGCTGCTCTAGAGAACTGCATCAATTATTGTGATCTTTGAGTGACAGAGAAATAATCTTTTATTAAACCATAGGATTTTAGTGTCTGTTACTACGACACAAAACTAGCTAGCCTCTTCTGCCTGTGTCTTTCCTACTTGGTATATATATTTCTTTTCTATAATTTTCTTGCTGGAATTCTGACTAGAAGCCTTCTATCAGTCAGAATCCCAGCAGGAAAGAGAAACACACTCAAAAGATGTCATCAAAAGACAGTTTAATGAGGACCTTCATTAAGACACGCAGGCTAGTTTAAAGGAATTCAACGGAAGCACCTGCCAACAGGAAGCCATTCCTATCCCTAGTCTTGAAGGGGGAAGGGGATGTAGTAGTTACCAGAACCCGAGATGAGATGTGTAGCTGTGGGGGATGGGCCATCTGACAGGAACGATGGCCTTAATGGAATTCAGACATTCTCAAACTGACACTGGCTTCCAGATGAGTCAGTCCTTAGGGGCTGGTCTCCCAGGGCCCAGAGCTGGGTGAAGAGCAAAACATATCCAGCAAAACCTTAAGTCCTTGCATATCCTGCTCCAGAATAATGACTCAACAAATGATATCTAAGGAGAAATTTCATGGGCAAACCACATCTTGACAATAACCTTGAAAGTTACAAGAAATCAGGATAAATGCACTGGCATCAGGGGACCACCCTGGGATACTCAATCAAAAAGCCACGTGCACTTTGTTAGCTCACAATTAGTGCATGTGAATCTGAAAATTAAAATTTAAGAAATAAAAACATGAAATGGGTATATTTACATATAACTGAATTAAATTCCCAAATAAAACAATCAATGGATTTCCTCTTAGAAATCATCTTCCTACTAATACCACAAGCTGTAATTTTGGCTACCAAGCAAACTATTCACCCTAGTTATTTTGAGTTCCTTCAGTACAGGGACCTAATCTTATCAGCCTTTAGAACCCGAATATCTAGCACATTTTTCAGGAAATTGAATGAATGAATGAATAACTGCTATGTACAAAACAACTACGAAGGATGGATGGTGACAGGAATTTATTTCATACATTGCTTGGATAGTTTATATCTGTGCTATAACAATGCCAGCTCTACCTTAAAGGATGTAGATAATTCATGGGAATGGGAAAAGAAGTTTATTCTAGCTCTTGCTTTTGCTTTTAAGAATAATTTGTGAATTCATCCCATGTCCTTGAGGTGGGCGTAGGGAGAAATGGGAACCTCTGGGCGCATGCAGGGTGAAAAAAAAGTTTAAAACAATTATCTGTGAATTCAAATGAGTGAGTTATGTCATTACAGAGATAAATATGAATGTGCTATAACTTTAAAAGTAAATTATTTGTCAATTTTGCTGCTTTATTTTTTACTAGTAACAATATTACTTTTGGCAAATCTCACAATTCACCATGGCACACAAACCAATGGACCTCAATATAGAGGTTAAGAAGCATACTCTGGATTGGGGTGCCTGGCTGGCCCAGTTGATAGAGCATGTCACTCTTGAGCTCAAGCCCTATGTTAAGAGTAGAGATTACTCAAAAACAAAACAAAACAAAACAAGGGGCCCCTGGGTGGCCCAGTCGTTAAGTGCGGCTTGGCATGATCCTGGCGTTATGGGATGGAGCCCTGCATCAGGCTCCTCCACTGGGAGCCTGCTTCTTCCTCTCCCACTCCCCCTGCTTGTGTTCCCTCTCTCTCTGGCTGTCTCTCTCTCTGTCAAATAAATAAATAAATAAAATCTTTTAAAACAAAACACACAAACAAAAACCAAAACAAAACAAAACAAAAAAACNTCTGGCTGTCTCTCTCTCTGTCAAATAAATAAATAAATAAAATCTTTTAAAACAAAACACACAAACAAAAACAAAACAAAACAACAAAAAAAAAACCCATGCTGTGGAACATAAATAATTTAGCCAATTATTTATTTTGTTGAAAAACTGAATTGTGAAGTTTGGAAACATAAGAACCCATGCACCTAGTTTGCAAGAGGTAGGAAAAGATTACAGGTTATCAGTTATGTCTATGTTCTGCTGAAGACAAACTGTAATCTAACACTTCTTGACAAGACCTACAGCGGTTTATAATAATTAAGAATCAATTTATAAAACATTATAAAATAGCTTTTTTCTTATATTTATTTTTCTAAGTAGAATGACTTACTTTGAAGAATTTTAAGATGATAGGTATCATTTATAGAGAGAAATTTTGATAACAGAGTTTAGAAAGGTATAGATGGATTCATGGTTTTGACAACTTAGGAAGATTAGCACCTTAGATATTTTGTTTCCAGATATTGGAAACAAAGCTGAAGAAGTTCTTACTTAATTTTTCAACATAGCTGCGCATCACAACTAAAATGTAATTATGCTTTGGTAAATCAGCTACTTGAATGATGTATTTCACTATTTTGCAAGAAAATATCATGGCTCCCTATTACCTAACATAAAATAAATTTTTAAAAGATAATTCTTTGCATGACCCTCATCATTCTTGCGTTATATCTTTTTACTTTCCATATTGACCTCTATATCAATACAGCGCACTAATTTCCATTTTTATGCTCCTAGCTTCTATGCCTTTTTGTTCCCTCTTTGCCATTGTTTTTCTAAGTAGGCTCCATGCCCAGCACAGAGCCCAATGTGGGGCTCGAATTCATGATCTGGAGATCAAGACCTAAGCTGAGATCAAGAGTCAGATGCTCAACTGACTGAGCCAACCAGGTGTCCCCCAATTTTTTAAGTAGGGTCCATGTACCCAGGCACCCCTCTACTTTGTCATTTTATACCTATCCCTCTGTTCTAGATCTTTCTCAAAACATCTTAAATCCTTCCTTGTCTAATCATACCCCACTTAAAATATTACCCTTCAGTACTTGCTCAGTTTTTACTATCAATTAGACTTACTTATCTATATTAATGAAAGCGTCAAGGAATAGAACTAAGTATCTCCCATAGCNTCTTAAATCCTTCCTTGTCTAATCATACCCCACTTAAAATATTACCCTTCAGTACTTGCTCAGTTTTTACTACAATTAAACTTACTTATCTATATTAATGAAAGCGTCAAGGAATAGAACTAAGTATCTCCCATAGTCTGGCCACGTCACATATGGTTTCACATAATGGATGCTACTAATTCTTTATAGATGAGACTGTGGTGGCTCCGAGAGTTTGGATACTTTGCAAACAGTCTCAAAACTGAAAACTAGCAGAACTGGGATTCAACCCCAGGACCATGTATCTCCAAACCCTATCTACTCTTCATCCAAAGAGTGCCTCCTACTGCCTCCTGGTCCAAAATGGTGGCTGATTCAAGAAGTATTCCTTAAATAGAAATTTATCAACTTTGGAAAAAGTTGATTTTGTATTTACATTTGAATATAGCAATATCAGAAATTATAGAAAGAAATATGTCAAACTAAATTATGAGCACACAAAATAAACTTCTAATAGAGATGCAAAAGCACCAGGATAAGCAGAACACCCTTCCTTGAGCTTTTGATTGGGCAGTGGTTGTAGGTTTGGAATGGCTTTTAAATTATTTTCCCTACTAAATATCATCTGTATTAAGTAATCTGTTGTCATATCAGCTGCATTTTTTCCCATTATAAACAGAAACTATATATTTTTTCAATATTATTCATTCCCTTGAAATTGTTTAGTTATGAAGAGTATTTATTTAATAAGTATTTGTTGGTAAACTATAATTAATCCAAAAACTCAGATTTCTTCACTACTGGTTAGTTTTTGAATGTATAATAATGTTGCCTATAACCACTTTCACCAGAGAAGAGAGAATTCCACCACATATCCATATTTTTAAAGAGGGCTCTGAATGTAAAAACAAAACAAAACATTCCCCATAAAATGTATGTATATAATAAATGATATATCTATGATCAATGTTCAAAAAAGTTTTTTCTTAAACCCTATTTGTAATGATTTTCCCTTTTATACTTCCCATATGTCTACTATTTATGTTGACACTACTTTCATTATCTTCAACTTCTGCCTCACTTTGTGATCTTCATTAGCCTTAGTTATTTTGAAATTTAATGAATAATTTTCATTTTAATCTGTACGATTTAAAGTAGGCATTTCTAAAAACCTTTAACAAAACCTCTGGATGTAGCCAGTTCCATATTGTCCTAATCGAGGGACAAAACAATCACCCTAAAACTATCGCTTCTTGCCAGTAGATGGCGCCTATGCCTAAGTAACACAATCTCTTTTTTTTTTTTTTTTAAGTTAAACTATTTGGAAAAATCCTTGTCTTCCTTTGAGGTAAATCCCACTAGTGAATTTTCATGATAGGTACAACTCATCTCTTTAAGATTTAAAGAATTGTTAATTCTAAACAATCTGGTTTAAAATCTTTCTAAATGGGCTATACATTTCCCTTCCTTCTTAAGCTAGAGAATATAAGCCGTTTCCTGATGATTGATAATCACCATCATAAATATCAATTACAGTACTACAGAAGCATATACGGATTATTTAGTGTTTGGCCGTACATTAAATGGCCCCAAATAACTATGCGTTTTGACCTTACCCTTTGTCTAGTATTTGGGGGCTTGTTTTTCAATAAGCATTTTTCCCCCAGGTATTACTTATTAAAATTAACTGCTAACAGCAAATGTCTTCTTTCCCCAAACTTTGTTTCAAAATATTATTACCTCTAATGTTTTATAATCAGATACACCAGATTAATAAAGTTATTAGAATTGGGTCAAATACAAATCTCATTGTTGAATTACGCAGACCTTAGTATGCTTTATGGCATCTGTTTTGAGTCTGAGACACTTTGATAGTTCTATTTGCTTAATGAGAGATTTATTTTAATATATTGATTATATTTATAATTAATAATTGAGTTCTAGAACATTCAAAATTTGAATCCTATTTATTATATGCCTTTGACTTCCTTCTCCTTTTAATTTTAATATTAATAATATTATTGATGGGGCACCTAGGTGGCTCAGTCGGTTAAGCGTCTGCCTTCCTCTCAGGTCATGATCTCAGGGTCCTGGGATCGAGTTCCGTATCGGGCTCCCTGCTCAGCAGGGAGTCTGCTTCTCCCTCTTTCTCTGACCCTCTCCCTGCTTGTTCTCTCTCTCTCTGTCTCAAATAAATTAAAAAATAATAATATTATTGATCCCATTAGGATGACTCCAGGTCCGAGAACTTATTTATTACAGGAAATTTCAGGGCTGTTTTTACACTTTGCAGAAATATTTTCATGTCTGCTGAAAAATATTTTTGTTTATAAAAGCAAATAACTGAAGAAATTTGTGACAAGAATGGATATTAATCAATAAAGTCATTCTGAAACTTTAACATGTATTAGAATCAGGTAAATATTTTGTTACAATTGCATACATATTCCAGGGTCTCACTTCCAGAGATTGTATTTCAGTTGATATGAGATAGAGACCAGGACTCTCTATTTTAAATAAACATCCCTATTGATTCTTTTACCTCTTCGTACTTCATATAGTTCTTAGCTGACACTGAAGAAGAAACTCTCATTTGAATGGATGTAAAGTTGAGTGTTTTATTTTGGATTGAAATTAAGGGATGTAAAATCCTAAAAAAAGAAAGAAAGAAAAGAGAAAAAGGGGTGCCTGTCTGGCTCAGTCGGTAGAACATGCGACTGTTGGTCTCGGGGTTGTAAGCTCAAACCCCACATTGGGTGTAGAGATTGCTAAAAAATAGAATTTTAAAACAAAACAAAACAAGGGGTGTCTGGGTGGCACAGCGGTTAAGCGTCTGCCTCAGCTCAGGGCGTGATCCCGGTGTTGTGGGATCGAGCCCCACATCAGGCTCTTCTGCTATGAGCCTGCTTCTTCCTCTCCCACTCCTCCTGCTTGTGTTCCCTCTCTTGCTGGCTGTCTCTATCTCTGTTGAATAAATAAACAAAATCTTTAAAAAAAAATAAAACAAAACAAAACAAAAACTTAAAAAAAAAACCCAGAACCCCAAATTAAGGTGTGTTATACAATTATAACTTACATGAAGGAAATTAGTTTTCGTATCAAACTCTCTTCCAAAGTAGGGCAATACCGAATATGCCATTCATACTTATTTTCTCGATAATGTTTGCAGACATTTCTTCATAATCCAAGTCACATTTAAAGATAGTAAACTGAATCACTTCAGGTTATTATTTATTAGTAAGATTTTCTAATATGCAATTATAAGAAATTAATTAAAATTGAGATAACTCAGTTTTTAAAATACTGATCCTGACTTAAAAAAAAAATGCTCTTTCTAAAAATCAACTTTCGCCCTCCTTACCTTGTAGTAACACTTTTCCACGCCTTTTAAGTGACCCTGTTTTGAGCAGTGTTAACACTTCAGAAAAATCTCCAGATATGTGTCATGTATCTTTTGGTCTACTTTAATAACAAAACACAGTCTCCTTGTTATCCTCACTTGCTCAACCAACGTATATTCTTGCCCCTGTGTTTATACAGTACATTCATTAGTGGTTTTTACTTGTCTAGTCTTTTGGGCCATAAAACTAGAGTTTATTATCCTCCAGGTGATGAATCTTATTTACAAATTAATTGCAGATCATGTGTGGGCAGCATGATTGCTGATCCTGCCTAACGAATACATTTAGTGTTTAATTTTTTTTCTGTTGCTATTTTCTAATTTGAAGTGGGTAGACCAAAACCAATTAATTCTATTCCAGTTTTTCAGTACTTTGCTGCATGCTGCTTCTGTCACTACAGATGCTTATGACTCTTAATGTATGGCTTTAAATAACATCGATATTAGAGATGTGCTGGTAGTAAGCCACACGCTCCTGATAACTGCCGTTTGCAGGTAAACCAGAGCTGCTAATTACCTTAAGACATTTTACGTCACATACTCATAATTTGAATTAACTTCTCTTGAACAAAACTGCTTCTATTCAGATTGCTTTAATAATAATCCTAATCATACAACTAGACATCCCTGAGAACATTTAATAAAATAGCTTAAAGACTATCATACCTAGTTGAATGTGATTTTTCCCAGAGGGCAGTTTTGTGGGGTTTTCCTTTAATATCTGAATATAAAATTAAACAGACATGTGGGATGTTTTAGATGTGGAAATTAGTACGTTTCTGTACTTCTCAATATCTAGTCAATCAAGAGGTATGAAGGAAGTGCAAGAGCGACTTTGCACATGTGAAGGCAAGGACTTACTGAAGCTATCATAAGACTCCAAAATTTCTCGTGATTTTCAGAGTTTGTGGCCAAGAGTTTAGCAATAGCGAGTGAGTGGAAAGGTGAATTAAGTGACAGGTAAATATTTTAGTTAACTATATCATGACACAGCCATAACCCTAAGACTAGAAGAAACTAGTTTATGATGGAAGTATCTTTATTTTTTCAAAAAATTGTGAACGGGTTCTATTTCATGATATTAAACTAATGACACTCCAGCAACTCTCACCTTCACTAACAACAGACAACCAGGTACCAAAAAACTATGTGACGT
Source organism: Ailuropoda melanoleuca (assembly GCF_002007445.2). Classification (NCBI taxonomy): domain Eukaryota; kingdom Metazoa; phylum Chordata; class Mammalia; order Carnivora; family Ursidae; genus Ailuropoda; species Ailuropoda melanoleuca. Next base: position 130,990,747 of record NC_048219.1, on the reverse strand, counting down.
TAACGAGCCCTAGACACTTGAAACATAAGAAGTAATGAGCGTGATATAAATGGATTTAAATATAACTATTGTTTAGTATGTGTTATATTTCTGATATGTGCTAGCCATGACTACATGGGTTATTTCATCGAGTCCTCAATCTTATAGATACTCTGCAGATGAATGAATGGTAATTTATTCCTGGTTTATTAGGTTTCCGGTTCTTAACTACATACGCTCCAGCAGGAAGGAAGCATTACCATCACTAGAATTATTCACTTTAAGGCTGTGTGAGTACTTGAAGAGATCCAAGCGTCAGATGGGTGCTTGAACTGGATGAAGTTAAAATTCATCCAACCCTAAGAATCTCTAAATTTATGTAACACTGCTCTGTTTTAGATTGTGGAGAAGTCTTAAAAATCATACGGCTGGGGCCCAAAACCAGCAGGATAATATGAATACGAGGCACCATGTTCTTGGGCTCCTAGATAGGCCACATTCATGGCAATCTGTCCAAGACAGTTTGGAGTTGGTTATTTATACAAGATTAATTGTCCTGAATTGTCCACATTATAGTAAAATAATCACCTAATATATAAAACACGAGAAAAAATTGGCTAGAAAGGACTCTGCCTCCCCAATTTTTTTAAGCAGTCAGCTTTATACTCTCACCTACAGAATGAGCAGAGGTTAGAACATTCTAATTCTATTTCTCTGTAGGACACCAAAAATAGAAGCAGCATTGAAATAGTGCTGTGACTAAGCCTAGCCTCCCTGTTGCATGTTACTAATTGCATGCACTTCAAGGTTTGAGTTTTTTTAGAAAGCTATTAAAAAGTAGGAAAGTAGGCCCTACAGTATGACTTAGAGTTTACTTTTCAAAAATTCAACTCCTTAAAATTCATTAGTATTTAAGGCAGTGTTATTTTTCACTTCTTTTTACTTTATTCCTTTTCATTTTTATAAATAGTCACACAGACAAGTTACATGCTCATGTGCATGGGCTTTAAAAAAAAATAATAACCCAGAAAAAAAGATGGCCATTTGGAAAAAATATAGAGGAGATACTAAAAGATATGTAATAAACTTTGTTTTCTTTTAGTATTATCTTTCGGGTACGTTAACATGATAATCCGTGTTTGAATACATTCCAACAGCAAAGAATTCTTAAGTGTGTGCTCCAGGGGACTGGGAAGAAAGTTCGGTTTGCCTGCTTAATCTCTCACATGCCTTTGCATCCTTTCCGTGGTACCATTGTTTTTTTGTGGGGCAAGTAGGTTCTTGGAGTCAGTCCCTAATTTCTCATGCAAGTTCATCTTAACCTCTATTTTTTTACTGTGGTAAAGCTGACATAAAATTTACCATTTTCACCAGCGGCAAGTGTGCAGTTGGGTGGCATTAAGCACATTCACACTATACAATCACCCCACCACCATCTATCTCCATCCATCTTTTTTTTTTTTTTTTAAATTGATGGTGGTTGTTGCTAGAAACATAGAATAGGGCCATTGTTGCAGCTTTCCTGAGCTCTGCTTGCCCTTTCTTAGCTGGTTCCCATAAGATAAATTTGCCAAAGGCCTTCTAATCTAAAAGGCCACATTTGTTTATCTGTATTCGATACCAACACATACTAACAGCATGAGGGAGATAAGAGGTGATGGCATTAGAAAGTGGATGGGCCAAACAAATTATGAGGAGTAAAAAGGATGTTTGCATGCTCAAAGATGTTTTGAACTTTCTGTAAAATTACAGTCACATACTTGAAATGAAGAGTTTTTAAAAAAAAATCTCTAAAACTAAAAGTAAATCTTAAAGCTAAGAAATACTCCAGCATGGAATGCTTTCCTCCAGAATATGTATGGCACACAAGATATGATTTATATGATATTGGGGGTAAAACTTGTGAAATGTCAATTCTTTGTACATTAATTATTTGTAGAACTGAACATATTACCGTAGATATTGAATCTCCAGAATAGCCTCATTCACTTGTTCTCAAAATGCGTGTGTAAGATAAGGCCAAACTCACTCTTCCAGTAAATATTCATTCCATAATTTAGTTTTCAATTGAGCCTGAAAATATATCAGGTGAAAATAAGATGATCCAGATCTGTCGGTATTGATGTTCTTGCATTACAATTTGTGAAATGCTAGCAAGCTGCCTTGGTGAGGGGTCTCACATGGAGAGAGATAATCGAGGTACAAGATGGCAAAAGTAAGTCAAGTTGTGCCTTTTCGTGAAGTGACCAAGTATGAGATCTTTTAAGTTAACAAGGCAAATTGTTGGCCTATTCAAAGGCAAGGTGCGATAGTACATTATTTTAGTGTAAATTATTTGTTATCTTAAAAGCTATTTCTTATTATTTCTTTTCAGTCTAAAGTGACTGACAACACTTCTGAAATCACTTGTTCCCATTTGAGTGGCATTTCATTAAAAAATCCCAAGCCAAGGCCCCTCCTATTCCATTATTAAGTACTTCAGTCTACATCAAAACTGTCTACAGCCATGAGTTGTTTGTGTTTATGTCTTTACATTAACTGCTTTCCAATTGTATTGAGAAAATTTACTTTTGTTTTTCAATTACGTATTGGATTCTAAGAGAAACAGTTGTCAGAAATGAGTTTACAGTGGTGAATGGCTGCCTCAGTAGGTGTAAAATCAATTTGTAATTTTTATTTAAGAAAAGAGATGTGCCAACTACCCACTGTTCCTTTAGTTACTGATTTTTGGTAGTGATGGTGTACCTAATTCCAAAGAGAAAATTTTGTTTTTTAAAAAACAAGACCCGTACTTTATCATGAAGTCAAGCATATCATGAGCTATGCTGACATTTTTTAGGCAAGAATTTATTTTTTTTCCCGACCTTCCTGCCTTATATGTCTTAAGTTTCTTCTTGAAATCATAGGTTCATCTCTTCATCCTACAAGTAAATCTATTTCAGAATGAAAGTTCACTGTGGAGAACCAACAAATGAGCATATCTAGCATTAAGATGGAAAAATGACCAAGACTGTAGAGAAAACTAAAGGACCAACCATGCAAGTAGACTTCATGCTAAAATAGAGCTTATAATTTTAGATTTTTTACCTTTTAATTTCTCTCGAGGTCAACTTCTGCACTTCAAAATCAATGACTAAAATAGCACAAGGAAGAACAGTAGGTAGTTATGTTGTCTAGTAGGGTTATATTGATGCCAATCCTCATTTGAGGTAAAGGAACTATTGCTAATTTGCAAATACTAAAACAAGGCCACATAAGGCATTTAGGTTCCTGCTTAAACCCATCAAACTTTGCAATGAATTTGCCACGTAAACGATTTTGATTCAATTAATAACTAGAGAAGTATAGTGCTTGCAAATACTGAAAAATAATTTAATTTTACCAAAGGCACAGTATTAACGGCCCGCATTTGAAAACAAAACTGTTGGGTTGAAGTGTAGCCAACTAAGCAAAAACAAATGGTTGCGGGGACACCCGTCAAGAGGGTAAGTTATTCTGGGTCTACCTGAGGAGGGACAAAGATGAGAGAAGCCATTTAAGAGCAGTTCTGCTTTCTGCCTCTTTTGTTCTTGCCAGGGTGCCCATTTTTAAAGTATTCAAACAAAGAACCACAGACCGCCAGTCACACCATAATACCAGCTTGTGTTTACATTTTCAGCTCTCCGGATCGTGATCCTATTCAGTGCACACAGAGCGAGTGCTCGTGTACACGCGCCCGTCCGCCATCAGGAGGACTGAAACTGTAAACACAAGCTGGTATTTTGGTGTGATCACGCTAATATGGCGGTTTGTGAGGTCGAGGGGTAGAAGGTGAATTATGGATCCAGAATTTCCTTGCTTTTGTCAGTTTAAGTCAGGCTGCTGACGCAGTAGCTGCTTTTCAAACTTGAATAACTCAGTTATTTTAAAGAAATGAAGACCTACCTTAAATAATTAGAGGGACTACACTGGAGAGTTGTCTTCCCGGGAAAGTAGAGGAAGGTCCGTTCTTCGGAACCTACAAAGTTAGACCATGAAAGGCATGTTAACAGTCAAGTTCAGAACATAACCACGTGTTGGTCATGTCAAAAAGTGTTGGGTAAAATAACCTAATCCTCTATAGGATCTCTCTTTTCAAAGGAAAACCGTTTAGGTGGCTTGTTTTACTATTTAAAGTCCATTTAACCAAGAAAATTGGGAAAAAATTGTTTCATTGTGCAGAGCACTAAAGAGAAATGGACTGAGTTGGAGAAGTAACTCAGAATACTTTCCCCATTTTGTTGTAGAATAGTTGATTTTTGCCCTTTAATTACAGGTAGGGAATATATCTTTAATGGGAGTTGTGCTAGACGAGCTCTTCAAGATTATCTGGATTTTAAGTACTATGAAGTATCCTCAGTACAAAAAATATCAGAAATGGTACCCCAACTCTCTCCAACAAGGACAAGAAAAAGATCACTAGAAGCTGATTTATTAGAGCTCAATTCCTATTGAAACATAGGCTAGCAAATAAATGGATAGACTTAGTTTTATAGTCTCATTTATACCTTCATGCAGATATAGGTAAATACAATCCTTTTAGTCTGTTAATTTTTTTAAAAGTATAATCTTACTAAAATTATCAATGTTAGAAAAATAAATGATGATTTCAGTATATGGGATGTACTTACCTTGCTCTTGGCTCTTTTGAGTGAAAGTTACATGAGGACTGGTTATGTTTCTAGTCAAGTAATTTAAATTTTCCATTTTGCTGACAACACAGATATTTCTTTCAATGTATATTCTTTTAATTTGTGTGAAAAATAGTCCTAAATAAAAATTGGTTTTCAAACTGGTTTTTTTTGTTGTTGTTGTGTTTGTTGTTCTGTGTACAGAGATGGAAAACAAAAAGAAAGTTTCCTCATACATTCAGTTATTTCCAGTTGATCAGAATTCAGTTTGAAACAAGGCAAGTTTTTCATTTTGAGGCAGACAGGCCAATAATAATTGTACATAATAACATAAATATGTATGTATAGTTAGTTGTCCCATAGACAGCAATTTATTCCTGTGACAACACTGCAATTTTTAGAGTAAAAATTTCAGGTAAGTCCTTTGGTTCATTATCATCTTCAAGCTGACTCCAAGCATGGAATTATCAGCCATCCATGTATGTGGAGCCCCCTTCTCTTAGAAGTCTTCTTACATTAATACAGAGCGATTGACCACTTCGTTCCCTATATGTGCATGTGTTCACATGCAAGAATATATTCAGTGAATGCATATAAGTATCTATATAATAGGCAAACCTACAAATACAAAACAAGAGTAAATAACCCATATTAGCTTATTTTCAGTGAATTCATTTCAGGCTAATCTCATCTCTCTTATTAGACCATCAGCTATTTAAAAATTTGAACTATATTTAAATGAAAGTTTGAGCTCCTAATACATCATTTATTCTGCCCATCTTGGTAATGAATGATGGCCGTACTGATTAAAAATTGAGGTGAGAAAATAGAGTGCAAGGAGAGGCCAAAAGCCTGAACAACTGTTAAGACCTCAGTAGGATTTTCCACATTTTGACCGAGTATTTTTTTTTTTTTTAAAGATTTTATTTATTTATTCGACAGAGAGAGAGACAGCCAGTGAGAGAGGGAATGCAAGCAGGGGGAGTGGGAGAGGAAGAAGCAGGCTCATAGCAGAGGAGCCTGATGTGGGGCTCGATCCCATAACGCCGGGATCACGCCCTGAGCCGAAGGCAGACGCTTAACCGCTGTGTCACCCAGGCGCCCCTTGACCGAGTATTAACACATCTTCCATTACCTGGCCTGCAACAATGTCATTTTCCACTGACTTTAGAAATACAACTCTTTTAGAAGGAAGAGGGATATATATTTAAAAAATAAAGAAATAATATGAATGATTAAAAACAAACAAAAAATCACATTATTTCTTGTTGTATTTCCCTGCTTTAAGGTATAACCTGCCTGTTTTTTTCCTTGGAATGCTATAGGAGAAAAATATATGAAAGTAGCTTTATTTTCTACTTGTTTAGTTAGAAATTTTCCTCCCTTGGGAAAATGGGTTGCTACTTCTGAATTTGGAAAGAGTACAAGGGGTTGACTATCATTAGATTTTGTTTCATCTTATTATTTTAATGCTTTTTCATTTAGGATTTAGCAATACATTTTGAGATGATTATTTGGTTAGCGGTTCTACCGACCAGATCAGATTCTGTGGAGGATAAGAGGACAAGTGATGCCTCAATTTTCTTCTTCATAGTCTTATAAGTTAGCTCAAAATGGCGTTAAATGAGACAACCTTGGGCCTCAATCTTAAAAAATTTTCCTCTTTTCAAGAACAAAATCTGTTCAGATGAAGTTAGGCTTCAGAGAAAACAATGAAAGGCATGATCTAGATACTCAGAGTTTTGAAAAGTGGAGATCAAAATCTGTAGCTATCTCAGTGAGAGTTTACATAGAGCAAGTAAGTTTAAGCACTTGTCATATTTTAAAAAATTATCTTTCTCAGGAGCAACTTCTCATTATATGGAAGCATTCCTCCTCCCTACTCATTATGTAAAATATTTCTCATATGATAACATAGAAACAAGAAATGATTTTATAACTATGTGTTAGATTGTATACAAGTATACACAAAAGTAGAGAGTAAGAAATGACAAGAGCTAAGTAGTGCTTTTGTACTTTTTTTTTTTTAAAGTAAACCCTACCCCCAACATGGGGCTCAAACTCAGGACCCAAAATCAAAAGCCACATGCCCTACTGACTGAGCCAGCCAGGCACCCCTCTTAAGTGCTTCTTACATTTGGTTTACAAAGGCATGGGCAAGACTCAGTCTCATCAATAAATGATGTCATGTGTGAGGTAGACAAATGAATAGGAAATAATATATCACAACAGAACATGCGGTTAATAGATATTAATACTTAGTGAGATTAAAGCAATGTAAAACATTAACCCCAGTCTGATATTATTCAATGTAAGACAATCAGATAAAATGCTAACGTAGGATGTATCTACACATTCAAAAGCATTTAAGAACTGTTCTGTCTTTGACTTTTGGTAGAAATGATCAGCTGCATCTCCCTGGAAGTTTACCAGGAGAGACCAACACACCGGGATCTCTTGTGCTCTCAATACCGTGTCTATGAATGGTATCCACTGGGTTAAATAGAAACTTGGTTTTTTGCCACGAAACAAAGAGAGGGACATAATCTAAATGAGGCATTTTCTAGGCATATCTTTATTTCCCTTTTCCTGTTTTTAAAGAGGTTTTGGCTTTTTGTAGCTTTGTAACGGGTGGGATGTGTGAAGTGAGGAATGGCAGAAACGATGGAGACGTGGAGAATAATTATAAATGTTATACCTTATACTTTAACAATTGCTTTACCAGGAAAAAGCTTCTCTGCATAAAAAAAAAGCTGACAGGTTTATTTAATTAAAAAAAAACTCACAGGTTTATTTAATCATCTAATTCGTAAATGCATGCTTGTTCTTAAAAATTAAAACACAACACCAATACAGTAGAGTAAAAAATGAAAGCCTATATCAGAACCTTAAAACGTATGATTTTGTCAATATACCTCTGTATCTCAGAGGCAAATAATATTAAAAGTGTTGTGCCTAACATTTTAGAATATATGCTTATTCATTGACATCACATAAATTATTTGGAGAATATTGTGGTCTTTTTCAACTCTCAATAATAAATCTCGGAGACCTTCCTACGTGCTCATGCATAGACCTACCTCCTTTTAACACTGCTGTGTAGTGCAGACGTACCTCAATTCATTTAACTATCTGCCAAGCATTTAGTTCCTTGCAGGTATTTCTGTTGAAAACAATGATGCAGTGAGTAGCCTTGTAGACCAACTGTTGTGAGTATGTTTGGGTATTTTATAGGATAAGTTCAAAGAACTGGAATTGCTGGGTTAAATGTGTGTGTATTAAATTTTGATGAACATTGCCAAATTGCCAACTACAACGGATGAAAATGCCGGCTAAATATTTTAAGTTGTAGCATTAAGAACAGCAAAGCTATGTCCAAGTTCCAAGAACCTACAAAGGGCCAGTTTTGATATCATTATATTACACTGTCAAGTTCACCCGACTGAGAGGGTATCGAGTGCTGCCGGGCCTCAGGTATTGTTCAGCGGTGGGACAGTCAGTTCCAAGGCAGGATAAACACGATCCTCGCCCTTAAGATCAGAGTCAGTCCTCAGAGCAGAGTCCTAGGATGCAATTTTCCTTTTGTTTTACAAAAGGAACAAATGTTTGAATAAAACACAAAATGATATAAAATTAAATTGAGTTTTGAAAAAGAAAAGGTAAAAAAAATAATAAATGGAGTTTTGAAATTGAAGTAGACATCCTACCTACCTCATTTTCAACTTGTGCATCTATGTGATTCTATGACCAAGAGTGCAAGGTGATTCTATGACCAAGAGTGCAAGGCTGTCACTTTTGATCATGCTTTTCTTCAAATGGGTTGATCTGTCTAGATCCAAAGCAAAGAAAACCTCAAGGGATTTTCAAAACTAACACAGACATCAAAACACTTTGACAACCTATTAATAATGCAAATAGGAAGTTACCAATAGTTGGAATAATGCAATTTAAAAAAGGGGAACCAACTGGAGAACTTTCAAGCAGTGAAGACTGTTTTATCATGTAAAGATGAGTAAACCATAGAAAAGTGAAAATAGGCCTACACTTGGGCCAAAATGCAATCAGAGCTAATAATATCAGTAGTTTGAAAATAATATTTATAAAAAATTGGGCAAGATTAACTGACCCATTTATAATATGCAAATGCACTGCTTTCTTACACAAAGGTTACTCCACTGAGCTGAGGTTTGAGGATAAACTGATGTGTATCCCACACACACACACACACACACACACACGCACGCACGCGCACGCATTTCTTAGAACCGTTGGCAGGGGATTAAATAAAAACAAAACCACCCTACCTCATTCTTGCTTTCTACCAAAACACATTTCTTGTAACTGGGTCTAAATTAATTGACAGGTTTGCGTTATATTTTTGAAAACTGACATTTACTCTTTCTTAAAATTTCTCATCTCACATATACACACACACACACACATACACACACAAGGAACAGCCAGTGTCTCAACAGACTGAAAGCATAGGATATCTCAGCTCCTCCCAATTGCCCTTTTACCGAGAATTTCTTGGTTTTTGTGTTACAGACCCCTTTTTAAAATGCATTGAAGATGTCCCCTTTGAAAAATCAGTTTAACAGCGCTAACAAATAACATTTAAAAGGGCATTTTAGTTCTAAAACTTGGGTCTTTGGAGGACAACTTAAAATACATGACTCTAAATTTAAGCCTTAAAGTAATGCTTAAAAAAATACAGTTAAAACTCTGAATTTCTATGTTATAATCAAGAATAAATGGATATAGTGTTGGCAATATTTTGTGGATGATCGTAAATAATAGCCTAAAATGATCCACAGAACATAACTGACCAAATGTATTTTAATATATCTATTGCTGTTTATTAAGAAGAAATAAGAGTAAATTAGCCAATTATGCTATTTTGCTTCATATTCAAAATGTGCATAAATATGTCACTATATTGCTATGACTAAACTAAATAATAAATATTTGAGTTAATTTATTAATGAATAATACAGATTCATGTGTTAGGCAACTTGAGACAAATTCATAGGCTCACACTGGTTGGAAGGGCTCATCTGGTCTGTCACTTACCTTCAAATGACAGTTTCAGCCAAACGGATAATTGTCTATTATTTAAAAAATAAAATATTTCTTTCTGGAAATAGAAAATTAAAAATCTTTGTTGGTATTTATCTTTAGTTTTTCCTTGACCTAACAAGCAATCACTGCTACCTTATAAAAGTCTTATCAGGGGTGCCTGGCTGGCTCAGTCAGTGATCTTGGGGTGGTGAGTTTGAGCCCCTCGCTGGGTGCAGATTACTTAGAAATAAAATCTTTAAAAAAAAGTCACATTAAACTGTTTTAATAAAAATTTATTGTACCTTTCAACATAGAGGACTCCTGTTCAGTGTCTTTTCTCCGAAAATAAATTCTGCCATTGAATACTAATCAAGTCACACTTTAGCTTTTTACAACTAAATAATGCCAATTCCTTTAGCTTTCCTCAAGGACTTAAATCTCTTTTGCTATTTTTCTGTCCTTTGAATTTTCATCAGTTTCTTCATGTCCTTTAAAAATGTGATCCAGGGGCACCTTGGTGGCTCATTCGGTTGAGTTTCCTCTTGGTTTTGGCTCAGGTCATGATCTCAGGGTCATTAGATTGAGCCCTGCCTCTGGCTCTGCTCTCAGCGGGGAGTCTGCTTGAGATTCTCTCTCTCTCCCTCTGCCCCCCTCAGCCCCTCCCTGCACCTTCACGTGCTCGCTTTCTCTCAAATAAACGCATAAATCTTAAAAAAAAAATGTGATCCCAAACAGGAAGTGATTTTCAACAAAAATGTAATTAATATATGATACAGAAGAGACATTTTCCCTTGCCTGTTCAAGATTATTTAGGAAATCATAAAAATTATGTTTGTTTTCTCCCACATTGAGCATTTGTACTGTGTAGATAAGTCTTAAAGTCTTCTTCTTCTGTCCTTTTGCCCTGACACTCTTTACAATCCTACATTGCCCTGAATGATTATGAGTGTACCTTGCACTTCTTCTTTTGAGCATCATTTAAAAAAATACGATCATTGGGGCACCTGTGTGTCTCAGTCGGTTAAGCGTCTGCCTTCAGCTCAGGTCATGATCCCAGAGTCCTGGAATCAAGTCCCAAGTCCCACTCCTGGCTCAGTGGGGAGCCTGCTTCTCCCTCTCCCTCTGCTTGTGCTCTCTAGCTCTCTCTGTCAAATAAATAAATAAAACCTTTAAATTTAAAAAATATGATCATCATCCTAAATTGAATTATAGTTTTTCTTTAGGACACCAAGCACCTTAATTAATTTAATATCATTTGAAAATTTGTACAGTATTGTTTTGACTTTTTTGAATAAACAGAAAATACGTTGATTATTGCGGGTGTTAAGAGTGATCCCTCAATCCCTTCTTGGTAAGGCCTTGAAACAACCTGCTCATCATTCTAAAAGTGATATGATTGAGATTTTTTTTTCAGTTATTAATGAGATGAACACATGGGATGGAATCAAAAGTTTGTTTATTCACCTGGAAAAAATGGTATAGTTAGAAAAATATTGTAAAAACAAAGTGATGGGGTAGGCGCTAATCTGTCCTTTCACATATTAAAGTATATTATAAAGCTATAGTATATGGTGAGGAAGCAGATACACATTTATTGAATTACTAGATGTCAGTAACTTATTATTTATATTATTGAATCTTCACAATTATCATATTTAACAGTCAAAAACCTGGGGCTTTAAAAATATAACTGGCTCAGTGAGGTAGATAGTATTATTTGTTTATAAGTTTTCATTTTCTCAAGTCCTTAACATACCTTTCCTGGGAAGGCAATATATTTTCCTTTGTCATTCACTAAGGGCTTGGTCAAAGCAATGGAGTGTGGATAGAAAAGAGAATGTGCTGAGTTGAGATTTAAGAAGCTTGGCCAAAATTTTGTCAGCCCTCTTGAACTCCTGCCATTTATCATGAGAAGAATGTGCTCAAATAAAAGAGGCATGTGAAACAGTCATAAGCCTGACCTGGAGCTTAGAGCAAAGTCCATTTGCATCTAGCAGAGTTGACCCAGAGAGCCATGAGGAAGAAAGAAATCTTTGCTGTTGTAAGCCATTGAGCTTTGGGGGAATGTTTGTTACATAGTGCTATTGCTGCAACATTCTGAACAATATTCTCAGAATTTCACTAATATAGATCATACTAATACAGATAAATGAAACAGAAGATAAAAATAAAATCTGGAACTAGATTACAATACATCTAAGAACTTAGTGGGAAAATTATCGGTTGCTCAAAAATGGTACAGTAACAGTAAACATTTGGAAAAAAATATGATTAGATCTCTATGTCTTAAAAAAGAAAATCTAGATAAGTTAAAGATATAACTGCAAAATATGAAAACATAAATATAGTTAGAATAAAACATATGAGAATCTTTTCTCACTAATCTTGTCATAGAGAATGTCTAAGAATGATACCAAAGATATTAAATTAAGTGATCACTTGCAAATTTGATCACATAAAGACTTTGTATGGCAAAAATGACACAAATAAGGTAAAAAGACTAAAGATACCCTGAAATACATGGATATAACAAACAAAGGATTAATATTCTTAATCTTTAAAGAACCATTTACAAGTCAATAACAATAAGATATATACTCCTGAAAAAAAAAAAAACCCTGAAAGGATAGAATAGCTAACTCACAAATATATATGGAAATAACAATAGACTATACACATGCAAAAACACAATAAATCTCCTTTGTAATCAAGTTCTGGAAGTTAAAAGAACAATGAAATACCATTTGTCATCTATCAGATTATAAAAGATTTGAAAAATAATGTCAACACTCAACACTGGCAAGTTTCGAGAGAACAATCACTATGATGTTTTTGGGGGCCAGTTTGGCAATATGTATCAAAAGTCTTAAAATTAAGCACACTTGTTGATCTAGCATTTCCTTTTTCTTTTTTTTTTTAGATTTGATTTATTTATTTGACAGAGAGAGAGACAGTGAGAGAGGAAACACAAGCAGGGGCAAAGGGAGAGGGAGAAGCAGGCTTCCCGCTGAACAGGGAGCCTGATGTGGGGCTCTATCCCAGGACCCCAGGACCATGCCCTGAGCCGAAGGAAGATGCCCAACGACTTAGCCACCCAGGCGCCCCTAGCATTTCCATTTCTTAAGGAAATTATGTGTCAAATGTGAAAAGATGTTTTAGAATATTCATCGTAAAATATTGGAAAGTGCCTACATGTTAGTCAGTGGAAGACTGATCAAATTATGGAATACCATGAAATAAAATATACATTTTAATGGCAACCATTAAGAATTATGAAGATTTGCATTTACAGATGTTAAAAGACAGCAGAAAATACATTAAAAGGAAAAGGAAGCTTTTAAACAGTATGCACAGTATGGTCGCGTTTTATAAATATATGAAATATATATGAGTAGAATTAATTCTTGAAAAATAGGCAAAATACTAATAATAGTATTTTCTTCTGGATGATAGGGTTGTAGCTGAACTTCACATAAGGAAGTCCTTTTATTCTATAATATTTGAATGCTTTTTACAATGAGAATATTATATATTTATAGTCAGGAATAAGAGCAATAAAACACCTTCCTTTTTGAAAAGAAAAAAATATTTAAAATGGTAGTATCTTCTACTACAAATATGGAAAAAAAGTCTACAGGATTCAAAATAGGTCATATCTATTATTTCTTCCTTGACTAGGTCCTCATAAATTATTCATGGAAATCCTATCTATACTAATAATTATTTTTGTTCATTACTCCTTTGCATTTCATTTCAAAAAATGACAGGTATTGTATTCTGCAGTCATTTATATTTTAGAATATTCCTCATAATTGCTATTTTCTTAAGCCATGTTTACATGATTCCAAAAATTCCATAATTTATTTATTCTATAAATAAAAACAATTACATTGAGTAAAATCAGAATATTTCTACATAAATCAATCATTTTAGCCTGAATTTAAACTGACCATCTTGAGAGACCAATTATTTTAGAATTATTTTTAAAATTCAAGTTAAGAAAACTAAAAAAATCAATTATTTAGAGAAAAAAGCAATTAGCAAATAGTCTTCAATGAGACAAATTAACTTTACAATCACAGTTATGTAAAATATATTTATGATATTGTATATCTTTATAATTCTGTATATTAATCTACAGATACATAATTTAGATATTTATAGATACATAAAATTGAGGTATAAGAAAACACAGAGCTTATGTAGGACCTATATGAAAACAATTAAAAAACTTTACTGAGAAACACAAAAATTTTTACAAACTGTTCCTACATGGGAAAATGACAATGATATATAAAGGTGTCCCAATTCATTTATGAATTGAATGCAATTCTGTTTAGAATTTCAGGTGAGTTTTTAAATCCAGATTGCCTAAAAGGACTACTCTATAGTAAAAAGGAAAAGTTCCTCTTCCCCACAATGTCCATTCCCACACCTCATAGGTAACCACTGGTAACAGTTCTTTTTGTTTAATCTTTCAAAATTTTTTATGTTTCTGTAAGGCACATAGTCACATATACATGGGCATGAACACACACTTCTTGCTTTCGCTGACTTTTTTAATTATAGGAGGGATAATATCATCCATACTGTTCTACTACTCGCTTTTTCCACTTAATATATCTTGGGCATTTTTCCATAGCAAAACATATGCTCTCAAGTGAATTTTTTAACTTAATAAAGTAATTCTGAAACGTATAAAGAATAAGTAAGCAAGAATAACAAAGATGACTTTGGGGGGGAAATCTACGGAAGAGAGACTTGCAATATCAGATGTAAGAATGTATAATTAAAATATTGTGATAAAGGTAGAGGAAGAAAGAAATCAGAGAAGCAGAAATTAATCTCAGAAGTGGACTCTGGAACATAAAATCAGCTTGATTCAAAGTCTTTTTAAATCAACAGGAAAGAAGTGTATCATTTAATAAATATTCAGGGACAATTGCTGAACAACTGGAAAGAAATGATCAAATCCTCACCTCACATGAAAAGCCAAAATAAACTGCAGGTTGCTTAAAGCATTAAATGCATGGAATGAAAACAAAAAGCAAAACCAAACCAGAGTCACCAAATATGTAACAGGAAATGTAAGTGAATATCTAATCTTCATAAGGAGTATTTTCTAAATGTACAAGCATGGGTAGAAATTTTAATGAACACATTTGTGAAATTGATAATTTAAAAATGAAAAAGTTGGGGTGCCCTCCTGGCTCAGTCTGTGGGACACATGACTCTTGATCTCGGGGTTGTGAGTTCAAGCCCCATGTTGGGAGCAGAGTTTACTTAAAAAAATTTTTTTAAAAATGAAAAAATCAATGGCAAAATATGATGTTACCTTGGAAAAATACTCTATAATATGTGGCACAGTGTTGCTATCATTATATTAAAAACTCTCAGAAATTAATTAAAAAATAAAAGCATCTCAATAGAAAAAAAAATGGATGATGTAGAGAAGGAAGCAAGCCACTATGAAACAATATAAAGGGCAAATAAACATACGAAATATATGAAAAATTTCATGCCAAAATAACAAAACCTGGAAGAATAAAACTGTTTTTTAAACATCACAGTAGATTAAAAAACTGGTAACATTTAGTGTTGGTGAAGAGATGGCTAATGGACACCTTCATACCCTTCCAATATGGAAGACACTTTGGCTTTATGTATTAAAGCTTATAAAAAAAACCTTTTTGACCCTCAAATTCCCATCTGGGGAATTTGTATGGAGGATATAATTGCAGATGTACGCAAGTATTGTCTACAGAGATGTTCATCATAGCATTGTTTATAATGTAGGAAAGTTAGAAACCACTAAATATAGTACTAGAGAACTTGTTACGTAAACCATGGTGTACCAGTCATTCAAAATAATTCTGGTGACAAGCATTTAATGACATGGGAAAATATTTGTGATATATTTTAAGTGAAAAGTGTGCCCAAATAAGTGTGCCCAAATAAGGTGCCCTGTATTCTAATTATTTTTAATATGTATTACTGCACAGAAAAATACGCTGTAATGGTATGCTTTAAAATATCGATAGTGACTATCTCCAACTAGTTGGGCTATGAGTCATTTTTATTATATTATTTCCATAATTTTCACAATAAACACTTATTAGTTTTATAACCAGCAATAATGTTATAAAAATAAAATCCTGGGGCCCCTGCTGGCTCAGTCAGTAGAGTGTGCAACTCTTGATCTCAGGGATGTAGGTTTGAGCCTCACACTGGGTGTAGAGATTACTTAAGAAAATAAAATCTTAAAAAAAAAAACCTCTAAACAAATGTTTATAACGCAGACATTGAAAATTATGTTTTTTTCTCAAGTGACTGGTTGCTTTGGGTCTCTTTGTTTAGGCGTAAGCCCAGGTTAGCTTGTCAGCATTTCATTGAAAAAATATACCAAGTAAATCATGAGAACAAAATTATATGTTGATTTTATAAAAAATCATGTTCTTTTGTTAGACAAAATCACAGAGCTAGAATGAAACAAATTATTATGATAATTAAAAAAATTCAATTAGCTTTATATGCCTTTAAGTAAAGATTAGGGCTCCTCCCAAAATTTTGTTATGTAATCCTGCTTCATTTTTTAATTAATGGGAACACAATTAAGTATAATTATAAAATTTAATACTCAGCAACAGATCATTTTTTAAATAAAAAATTTCTAAATATTTTTCCATATACTTTCCCTAGGGAACAAATCATACCACAGAATGGGGCAAATAAACTCTAGGGAACATTCTTCATTTGTTCTTTCTAGAAAATGCTAACTTGTTGATTTGGCAACAAACATATGCATACGTACTGTATGAAAATAAAATTAATGTAAACCTAATGAAATGTTTTTTAAAATCGTGAAGCACAAAGCAGCTAGTTAAAACTATCCATTCTTGCTCATGTGTTCTTTCATTTGCTATTTAAATTAGTAGAACAAACTTTGCACACTCCTCACATGGTTAATTCATGTAAAACTTCAAAAGACTCCCAAGGAGCAAACACTGTGCATGGTATTATTTTAGGATCTGACTTTAGGTCTGCCTGATTTGGCCGGCAGTGTGATAAGCAGCATGTAAACAGGAGGGGTCAGTTCCAAGCAGAGCCTGAATGAGAAGAGCAACTCCTTTTCCATGAGCCAGACGCCTTTTTAATTTATCAGTGCCTTTTCCGTCTGAAACCAGGTGCTGTTCCCAGAGGAGAAAACACTGCCCTCCAGTGGTCTTCACTGGAGAAATGGAAATAGTTTCAGGTACCATGATTGCAGCACTGAGAGAGAACATTGTGTGTAGAGCTAGTCTCATTTCTGGCTGTATTTCTTCAGCTGAAAACTACGTCTACAACCGAGCATAAGGACAAACCCTCCAGAGTAAATTCTAGCATATAAGTCGTTACTCCAGTTAAATAGTCATATCAGCTAGGGGAAATGATTATGGCTTTCTGACCCCCAAAGCTGACTATTTGACAGCCACAATTGGATTATATTACCCACCTATAGCTTGTCACTTCCCAGATAAGGAAAAAGAGATTTCATTTCTATGTTTCCCTTGTTGGCCAATTTTTTAGCTAAAAGACATTTAAAATTGTACAGCAGGCAGAACCCCAGGGGACTGAACAGTGTTCCAACATCCTTAAAGACTTCCCATCACTTGAAAAACCAAATTCTTCCTCCTGTTTCTTAAACTAACTAAAGTAGGCAAAAGCAATTTTAAAAAGTCTTTGTGTCTAGCATTGGAAGTTTCTCATATTTCACACCATTATATAAATGTCACTCTAACCTATATGTATCACAAATGCTACGCTAAATTAGGGCCAAATTTGCAACCTAGTTTAACTGGGTTTCCTCTTTTTGCAAATGCAGTTTTTGTGTCTGCATTTAGCAATGCATACAAAACTGTCCGTGTAGCTAACTGCTTCGAATTGCTAAATTTGAGGATGGATGTGTAGATCGCCTGAGTCTTTATGCCCGTGCCAAAGCAATCCTGCTTCTAGGCATATAAAGACTTCCTAATCAAATGGACCTCGATTACACTGCTAAATTCTTGGACTACTTCATTGAGTCTTTTGGATTTAGTAAAGGAGAAGTGGATTTTTAAGGGGATAGAGATGGTTTCCTCACCTCCCATCCCTCTATCCTTCAGACACCAGAATGGAAGCGCCTCACGTAAGAGCAAGGACCAGTCCAACAGCCGTAGGGGCTCATCCTTTACTAGCCATGTGACTTTAACTGAGCCTCATTTTCCTTGTCAGTGAATAAACATAGTAATGACCATCACAATCACCACCGCAGCTTAGACTATTAAACCAATTGCCAAGTAAATGTCCGAGAGGCATGATTTTCTGAAAATATTACTCTTTTACCATCTTAACTCAAGGCTTCTCATTCAGTTTACTACATAGAAGATGTCCTGAGTCCTCCAGATAAATTCTCCAAAACAAATGCCATGTGCTATTAAATATTAAGTAAAATATTTTAACATCATATTGTTCAAATATATAACATCTTCAAGTATGAATCAAGATTTTTCTTCTTTTCCAACCCCACAGAAGGTGGTATCTATTATATATTCACCTGGATTCACACAGCTGTTCAGAATAAAAAAATGACAAACATAAAATTATAATTATCCTGCAAATGGTACTGGTATAGGAATTAGACATGTTTGGGTCTATTGGACCTAATTGTAAAGTCTCTGGTCTTGAAAGTATACAGTTCCACAAGCACGCCTGTTCTGGTTGTTGATTCAATTTGGAAAATATACCCTTCAGAAAGAAATACTGCTTCCTTTAGGAGGTTAATGTGTTCTCCTTTCAGATGAAGAGAAACTTACAAACACATCTGAGTAAGACACATCGTTTTAGCTGCGGTACTGAGTTCTTACTGAGCCACGGTCCCGCGGCTTCATACGCTCCCACTGTGCACGCCTGCCGCATTAGAAGACGTAGTCTCTATCTGGGTAAGTTAATCCAGTGCTGTCTTCACTGTCGATGACATCTCATCGACCACCTCATTATGATACTTTGTGTCATCTGACAGAGAATCTTCGATTAATCAAAATAGTTTTTATAATACCACAAACTTTATGATTTAAAACACTAGGATACATTGAATTGAGATGATAACAATGATTTGATAAATGTGTTATATTAGAAATTTTTGAGATGAAGTTCCATTTAAAGATGGAGCAAAGTAAGTACGGCTAGATATTCCAAGAGTATGTGCTACATTGAACCCCTGTATAAACATTAGCTGTGTATTAATAAAGGCAAAGAAATTAAACTATGGTTATAACAGTTATAGCTAACTAAATCTCCAAATCTGACAATGAAGCATATGAACTTGTGGCATTCTGAATTTTTAAAAATGTATCATATTTGTGACAGCATCAAAATAATCTAAAGTCAGAACACCTTTCCTGGATATAATTATATTATTATAATTCTCTACCTTGACAGATGACATTTTTAGAAATCTCTAAATACAACTTCTAGTATATGCACTAAAATAAAATGTTAACAGATAGACAACTCACCATAGTATAAGTAACACATTCAAATTTAGTTAATTTATTTTCCAGGTGGAAACCAGCCTTCTTGGAAGACTTCAAGCTATGCCAAATGGTCTGATTTTACCATAGAGGTAAGCACTAAAGGACTAAATTTACTTCTGTGTAATTTTTGTTAACTACATCTTACATGCAAATGTCTATACAACCATGTTAATGAAGTTATAGAGAAGGAAAGAAAGTTGGCATTCCCATTTTTCTGTTTTATTCAAAAGCAACTTTCCGGTTGACTTGCTATATCATTTTAAACCACTATTCATTTAGTCAAGAGAAAATAGAAAAGCCTAACAATGCTTTCAAATTGGATCACAAGTCAAGAAAAATAATACCTTACTTATGAACAGAATACAGGCTTGACAATTTTTCTCCTGCACCTTCAATTTTCAGAACATAGGTTACCTCTATTGGAATCAGACAAAACAAAGTTCTGTTAATCACAAGGATTTAAGAAAGTAATCTACTGACCCAGAGTTGGTCATTTAGTGGGGAAAAAAATTTGTCCTTCTTATTAGGAACTCAAAATTTTTTGCACCCAACATGGGATTGGATACCTAATTGACAGTTATCAAAAATCTTCTTTTCCAAGAACTATAAACAAATATATTTACATTCTACATGGGTGAATTTTCTATTAACATTTTGGTATTCACGCTTCAAAGCCCATATTGGCCTTCAAAGTATTATTTTCAAGGGGGATGTTAATCCCAAATTTGTCTCAGATTATAAAAGAAATGTCTCTAGGGGCTAAGACAAAGAATGTTTTTAAAATAGAGGCACACTTGATTTGTAATAGAACTGAAAGTGAGAACATCAGAAGTGTAGGTGATAAAAGGAGAAAAAGGCAGAGGTAATGGCCACAACTCTGCATTTAGGGTGCATGTTACAGCCAGGACCAACACAATATCACTCCAGAACATCCGGAAAAATGAAGCAAAATAAAACCTCCTTCACTGTCGTACATTGAAGGGAATCAGGATCCTCGCCCAAATTTCAAACTCCTGGAACTTGGAAATATCTGTAAAACCCCCAACACTAAGGTTTCTGAAACCTACCACATCCCAGAAACAGGCAGATCTTCAACCATGGAACTATGACTATTAAGAATTCACAGATTATCTGAAACATTTACTAATCACCCCACCCCCATGCTAGAGGGAGAGGAAGACTCCAAGCTTTGGGGAAAGCCTGCTGTGAAAATGCCAGGCCCTTCTCAGGCCTTAGGTTGTCAACCTAATTCCAGCCACAACTATTTGATGACTGTATCAGGGGAAGAGCGTACGTGTGTGTGTGTGTGTGTGTGTGTGTGTGAATTGGGGTGGGATGGGGGTGGAGGACCAGGATGTCAAGACATTTAACAAATTCATATGATTTTTTTTTTCTTTAAACATTTGAGAATGTTGTGTTTCTACATGCTGGAAAACACAAATCATAAATCTTGCTGGATTTCTGCTACTGCTGTGTGAAGCCTAGAAACGGCATTCCTGTCAATGGGAGGAAGAGACAGACAGAAATCAAGAGGGAGACAGGCAGCAGCCCCAGGACATGAAGCTTGCTCCTACCGCAAGCTGGAGTGGAAGGAGATGATGACGTCCAGAGCACAATGTCTTTGCCACGAGGGTGCTAAAGCTCTTGCTTTGTGATCTCTCTGTATGAGAAGCCATGATCAATGGCAGGGGCTTAATTTTCCCCCTTTTCTGGAATTAAAATATAAGAGCTTTTTAGTTATTTTTAAACTTCTTCCTGTAGAGTCCATTGCTGTGTTCCATGGAACACACAAAACTCAGCAAGACAACAAAGACTTGATCTGCAGGAGAGAAGGTAATAAACAGCAAGTCCTCTCCAGAGGGTAATTAATCCTTAGTCATTCATCCTAGAAGTCCCAGTTACAGGGGAGGTTAATGTTCAGGTAGCTTCTTTCTATTTTCTTTAAAATTTTTTTAAACATTTTTTTTTTTTGCAGAATGTTATACTATTAATTGCCAATTTGCATATGTGTGCAGCTGCTGTTTTGGCTCTGAACTCAATCCGATAAGCTTGCTGGAGGTATCGCAGAGCACTTGGCAGCTTTCCTATTTGAAAAGAAAGCCTCTCCCCACTACAGAACAGCTGATCGTCTATCAGCGATAGACCCTGATGGCGTGAATTACAATTACACTACTTTTCACACTAAATCTGGGTGATAGCTACTTGGAAAGAAGTTTCATCATTTTTTACCACAAACTGGAAAAAGAATTACATGGTCATGCTGTGCTTTTAAAGGCAGTTTGGTTCACTTTTGTCTATTTAACACCTAATTCCAAGAAGTCCATAGGCATCCAGAGATCTGAATGGCGCGTAATGAATTCACTGTTTAGATGGAAGATTTTTAAAATCTACCTCAAATTACATTTATTAACAAGGCGACCAGGAAGTGTTAAAGTTGTTAGACGCTTCATTTATTAAATAATTTGTGGGTATTTTCAGTTGTCATATCTAGAGTCATGGGGTTCGCTTTTTTTTTTTTAATTAGCAATCCAAAACAATGCTACTGCAATTTAACAATTCATCACATAATCTTGGGCTCTTCAGTTCAGCTGTTAATGTTAGATAATTCCGATTGTTATTTTGATCTGTTTATAAATGATTTAGGTTGCCTTGTGCCGTGAGGAGAACGGCAGCAGCCGAGGCAGAAGATGCTTCTCCTCTTTCCTGCATGGCTCAGGATAGCTGAGGGGACTTCCAAAAATGCATTTGGGGAGCTTGGCGACTAGCGGGAGGGAACAAGCGATGGGGGCGAGGGCCACTCGTAATGACTTGATTTATTATCAGTAGTTACTTTACCTCCTTATTATTTTACATCTCCTGTCTGCCTGGAACACTGAGGAAGGCCCACTTCGCCAAAGTGCGTCTTCATAGAATCCTACATCTCTCGCATTTTTTTTTCTGGGACATTAGAAAGTACCTTCTTTCCTCTTCTTGAGAGAACCGACCAATCATCGGAAACTGTTTCGAGGCCCCTCAACATTCCTCTCCTTCTCACTCTCCGCTCAGATCGCCTCCCCTCCCACCTTGACATTTTAATCCATTTGTTTAAAAAACAAAAACCAAACCAAACCAAAAAAGAACAAGAGTTAAACCCACCTCAAGCAGCAGAAGTGGGACACACTCAACCTGACGTAGTTAACCTAAGAGAAAAATAGATTGTTTTCCTTTTTTAGTCGCTAGCTTTATTAGATTTCTCACTCTCACAGATTATCCGAAGACTACCCATTGATTGATCGCCCGTAGAGCTGCATTTGGTGTAAAGAAAAAACTCACAGCTTTATTGGCTCCCAGGAGACAAAACAAACAGAACAAGATATTCATATTAATGCAAACAATGCAACAAATGAGGGGAAGAACCGCCCGGCTGGAGCGAGGCGCGGAGCGGCGCGGCGCGGCCGGGCGGGGAAGGGCCTGGGTGCCTCCCGCCGGCCTCCAGGCCTCGCGGGCCCTGGCAGCGCGCAGGCCTCCAGTGCAGGCCTCAGGGAAGGGCCCGCCTAGGCCCTCCACCCTGCGCAGGGCTGGGCTGCGAGGATCGAGAAGCCCTCCTCGCTTTCTCCTTCCACTTTCGGTCGGCTCCAGGGGCCCAGTTCCCCAGCCTCAGTCTCCCCTTGGCTCCGGGTCAGAGGTGGGGGGGGGGAAGCGCTGGGGCGCATGTCCCCACGCACCTGACCCTCCTGGAGGGACAGGCCAGAAAGATGCCTGGCAGCTCTGGAAGGGAGGGAGCAACGTGGCCCGGCCGGGTTCTCTCTCTCGGAGAAGCTCCCAGTACCGTGGAGGAGACTATATAAACACACACTTCACCACAAAACACTGCACGACCGAAGCAAGGGGAGCAGTATGTACAGCAAATGCTGACAGAGGTTTAAGAGGCACCGAGATTTCCCTTGAGGAATGAAAAAGGAAGAAAGACAATTCTGAGCAGAAAAAGAGGTAATTGCCTCACACCTAATCACCCTCACCCCAAAATGCACAAAGAGCAAAAAAACAAAAAACAAAAACAAAAACAAAAAAACCACAAAAACCTAGAGGAAAATCTGTTGAGTAAGACTTGATTTAACATCGTTACAGTCAAAGAAATATTAAAAACAGGGTTCCCAAATACTGCATAGGGCATACTTACAGTAAAAAATGATTTGTTGTTTATCTGAAATTCAAATTTACCTGGGCATCCTGTATTTTTATTTGCCAAATCTGGCAATACTAACTTAAAAAAAATATTTTTCTCTCCTTCCTTCCTTCCTCCCTCCCTCCCTCCTTTCTTTCTTTCTTTCTTTCTTTCTTTCTTTCTTTCTTTCTTTCTTTCTTTCTTTCTTTTTTCTTTCTTTCTTTCTTTTTTCTTTCTTTCTTTCTTTCTTTCTTTCTTTCTTTCTTTCTTTCTTTCTTTCTTTCTTTCTTTCTTTCTTTCTTCTTTCCTCTTTTGAAGAAGCCATACAAGAAGCAAGGCTTATGCTCTGATGTATATTAATATAATAATCAGGATAGTCAGGACTTCTCAATGGGACTTGGCCTTTGAAAGGAAATGAGTGACCTTCACAGGATACTTTTCCAAGCACGTTGTAGGGTGGAGGAGGAAGAAATGATGGAAACATTTGGAAATGTCCTTATGTGTTAGAGCAAGTGGCAGTGTCATTGTTGACCAGAAAATGGACCAGGGCTCCTTCCTTGAGGTTGGCTCCTTTCCAGGCCAGTCCAGGGTACCCATGGCCCGCCTGGAAGTAGAGTGTCAGTGACAGTGGGACTCCCATATCAGGATGATATGTTTTCTACCACTTATTGTGGAGTCACATTACTCGTTGGTGTGTATTTAGAAAGAGACAAAATTGGGACTTGAAAACTTTTCAAGGTGGAAGGAAGGGAAGAGCAAATTCTGCTTTGAAATTTATCAAGTGTTCTCACCTATAAGCACATCTCATCCAGGCCTTACAGATGTTGAAAGAAAAGACTTTGAAAATGCCAGTGGTAGAAACCTCAGGGAAAACTAAACAGTGGGTCTTTGCATATTGGAATGTGTGTGTGTGTGTGTGTGTGTGTGAGAATGGGAGAGCTGAACAGTGGAAGCCTGCTGCTTGCATTTCTCCCTCAGTCCTGGTTAGTGAGAACTGTTTCACAGACACGTTATCACCCTTACTGATACTTTGGATTCCCAGGGAGCTTGCCTTCCTTGTAAGCCAGTGGCTTGAAGTTGCGTGAGGACACCCACACAGGCTGCCCGTTTAACAACTGCAAAGGGAGAGACTATTTGTCTAATGAGAGCTGTTTCCAGAGTTGATTCACCAACATGTAAGGGAAGATAATATAATGCTGAGACCACCTCATGGGCCTCAGGGCCGTCTTGAGACAAGTGAAGGCCAACTCTTGAACCAATGGAACATTTGTTTGGTTTAGAGAATGTTTTAGTTCCAGTTGAATAGTTTCAGAAAATATATATGGGCTCACTTCCAGTTCATACTGGTTTACTTTTTTCCTTTACTGTAGAAACTCTAACCTTCTGTTTAGAATTTAAACAATTAAAGTTAGAGGTTTGGGTGGTAGGGTGAGGTTTAACTCCAAGCTTTAGAGATGCAAATCTCTTTTACTTTCTCTCCTACCTTAGTTTGTGTCTCTAGCTTCAAAAATGCATTCTGACGCTTGCTGCATGGAGCAAGGAAAGGGAAATGCTTGACATTCAGTGCACTAAGGTGGTGCTTCCTCCCAGCAGAAGTGTTCTGAGGCCTGCTTTAGGGTGGCGATAAATGGATAATCCCTAAATAACACCCCCGCCATGGTCAGGTAATACCAGCCTCCCCACTGTCCCTGCGTTTTAGTATAATGCTCAGTCCCTTTGTGTACAAAAGACTTCTGATAGAATGATTTAAGCTTCCTATGAAGCTAAGTACAAAGCCAGTGAAAAAGTATACTT
Organism: Ailuropoda melanoleuca; assembly: GCF_002007445.2. Classification (NCBI taxonomy): domain Eukaryota; kingdom Metazoa; phylum Chordata; class Mammalia; order Carnivora; family Ursidae; genus Ailuropoda; species Ailuropoda melanoleuca. Next base: position 130,965,569 of record NC_048219.1, on the reverse strand, counting down.
AGTTTAAGGTGAAGGATTATCCCAGAAAAAATAGTGCATTGAAAGACAGGAGAGCTTGAGCTGGGATCTAAGATTTGAGTGGGTTTGAGGGACTTGTTCATTCTCTTCAGATGCAGTTTATTTGGGATGTATTGTTTGTTCGTTTTTTTCATCCACACCAAAAGAAAGTTGGATTAGGCAATCTTTAAGATTTTGTTATTTCAAAAACAATTATTCCTTGAATTAATTAGTGATGACTTATCTTTTGTACACTGCTTCCAAAAGCTATAAGTCAGATGTTTAAAGAATGTATTCATGCTATGGCTCTCAGCAACAAAGGAATCATGGGCACACTTCAGGTTATCCAGGCATTCCAGATTCCAAGGGGACATTCAAAGGAGGGAGACCAGTTCAACATCAAGAGAGACCTAAGCAGGTGCAAATACTCTGGAGAAACAGGACAAGGGGATAACACGTTTGAGAACCTAAGGTGGAGTCCTATTTGGGGACTGAGACCTGAGGAAGAGGAAGACTGCAATAAAGAGAAAGCTAGTTATTTAGTAAATATACATGGCATCATCATTCTCAATATTCTAGTGTTTACTGCATTTTCAGAGTATGAATTCATCCATGAGGTGCTCTGAGACTGGAGGAAGTTAGCAATCTAGTTGTAACTGGTTTTAGAAAAGACCCAAGAAACTCACTTCCTTACATCCTCCCAGGGTTATAAAGTGGTATGTCTTTTAATACGAGGCCCTCCTTGTGCTGTAAGCTCCGACAAGCTTTCGCTAAACAGACTTCATTCACATTCTGAATCTGGTTTTTGTCTCACACATATTAAATTTTACAAAACAGAAAGAAACAATAGAGCTTATTAGGAAAAACTTGTTTTGAATAGTAAATTAAGCATAATGGAAATAGGCACATGTTTTAGCACGGTTTTCCCCCCTTTTTTACCAATTGAACATTTACATCTTTTTCAAAGTGCTGTGATTTTCCCCTTAAGTCTTAAGCTGGTATCACATACTTTCAATAAACGAGACTTACATCACTTGTATCTACTGAGAGGAATCATTGTAATACTGTGGTTTCCAAATGCACAGCCTCCAGAAAAAGAGTTTTAAACAGTCTCCCCTAAACTGTATTAGTCAAATCATCGTGGCATTCTAAGAATCCAAAGAGCTTCCTGATTTCAAAGATAGTGTAAAGCAACCATCAGTTCTAACTGGTTTCAAATTGTACCCTGCTCTTGGAGACCAGAAGCCAGTACATTCAGAGGTCCACCTGACTAGATGGATTGTTACTGAGAGATATGCCCCAGGTGGAGGCATTTTCAAAGCCAATATATTTGCTTTATGACTGGTGTCAAATTGATGTATATATTAAAAAATCTTGGAAAATGATCTCAAAAAGGAAGTAACAGCCCAATGAGCCATATGTTCAGGGAACCTAACAGGTTTCCATTGGGACCAAATTTCACTTCACCTTTTTGTCCTTATGTGCAAATAAAAACTTATCTGTAAATACACCATTAAAACAACCATGCAAATTTGTGAAGTCTGTAGACTGAGAAGAAATTGCATTAAACCCCGTAACAACCAAGACATGGGAAGGTAAAGAGTTTGGTTAGATGTGAGAAATACATGCACAGCATGGAATTGAACTAAGTGTATTTGAACTCTATAGGTTTACCACTTCAGAGACACAGAGATTTTGGTTCTATAGAATTGGTTAATGAAGAAAAGCCTAATGAATAGTTAATGAGTTGTTAATTTTGATGCTGATGGAGCACCTGAATTTCCAAATTTACATTAGTAAATGTAAAGTTAATTTTTTCCCCTGTTAGGTAGGTTGCTATTTTCACAGATTCAGATCCCAGGGAGTTTTCCAAATGCCAGATATTCTCTAGCACTGAAAAGTCTGTGATGCAGTGAGGGCAGAGAGGACTGCTTAGTGGTTTTCCAAGGAGTAGAAACCAAAAAAGACCATTATTTATACAAAATTCTTGAGGTAACTCTTTTAAAAATTCTCAATTTGAAAACTTTTAAACATTCTGTGTTGTTCTGTTGTAGGTCCCAACAATTTTGCATTCAGCTATGGTATTGGTGTGCCTGGGCATCTTCGAAAAGGAAAACGGATTCGTTCTGTGTGTTTATGCAGGTTTTCCTATGACTAGATCAATGATGGTGATTTAAAATACCAAAATTTACTCAAGTCATTTTTATTTTATTCTCTTGTGTTGTACTTTCATGATGACACATTACAAACAGAGAACGGGAGAGAGAATAATAGAAATGAAACTCCCGTGTATAAATGACAGCGTCATCGAATCTCCACATTTTAAATTGATATTTTTTAAACGAACAGTTGTGTGTGTAAATTGATGCGATGGTAAAGGTCAGCAGAAAAGAAATTTATACTAGCTGGGTTATCTTTCAGGGGCTTGCCTCTTCCATCTACGTTTTTGGGTAAAGAAGTTTTTTGATGTTAATTTAGACACCTGCTTAGCTAATAGCACAGAACAGGTTGGAAGGAACCGCATTCTCCTTCAGTCCTCTGAAGCTATGTTTTGTTTAACCCACTGAAGCCACAAGAACGGCAGTGTTTCAATGTTTTAATCTCTAAGCGTAGTTTATGTAGATATAGAATAGTAAAAATGTAGACTATAGGTAAAAGTGCATTTTAAGCAAAAGCTTTGAGCTTAACAATCAGCTTTTAAACTCAAAAAGTAGGAGGAAATTGTATCAAAACCTCCGGTCCTGGGCCTGCCTCAACGTATAGCAGAGGCTCAAGTTCTGGTGGATTCTCCTCTGTCTGGAGACCAACTTCACTCAGGTCAGAGCACTGAGAGGAGAAACCAGAGAGCTGTGCTTCCAGAAATGCCCCGGCGCCCTCTTGCCTCCAAGTCTATGCGGCAAAGGGTGGGGGTGGCCGTTTTCTTAAAGGCTTTCTCTCGCCATCAACAGTTTAATGGGCGTGTCTCCGGAGGTCCAGTCTAGTCTTGGGTCAGAAGGTCAAGCCTTGGAAGCACAACTACCGCGAAGGCCCTTTGTCTTCTTCCTCTCTTTGATTATTAAGTCGTGTACTCTATTCTGGCTTGGTGGGGCGAGGAAGGCTCTGGGGGTGTCTGTGGGGCGCAAAGAGGGAGCCTTTGCTGGGGGATGAGCCCACCCGCTGCTCCGTTGCCCTGGAGCGGCCTGCGGGCCGCGAGAGGCCTGTGGGGTGGCAGCCGTCCTAGGGCCGGCATCGGGTCTGCAGTCTCCCCAGGGGCCTTCTTGCCTTTCTGGTCTTCACTCTCTTCCCACTCCTGTCTGTCCCTCCTGTCCCTCGCCCTTCGTGAATTCGCTTGGGTTCTCACTCGCTGCCCAACTCGTTCAATCCACCAGCAGAAAGCAAGTGGGCACGAAAATGCAGGCTCCTTGGCCTCTTCTCCAAGGGCTGGAAGCAAGAGCGTGGGCCCTCGCCCCACCCCCAAGAGGCGCCCAGGGGTGGGCGTTGGGCGCAGGGCGGCCCTCGGCGCAGGACGCACGAGCGCCGGGTGGCTCTGGCCTGCGGCGCGCTTACGGCCGGGCCCAGCGGAGGATGCCCGCGGCGGGCTGCGCGGGGGCTCCCGACCCGCGAAGGACGCGATAGCGGTGGCTGAGTTCCACTTGCCAGCGGCGGGAAGGACGCGCGGGAAAGCGAGGGAGCAGGAAGCGGGTGGTGGCGGCGGCGGCGGGCCCGCTGGAAAGGAGGGAGCGCCGCAGGCGGGAGGAGGGAGCGCGGAGGAGGGAGGCCGGGGGGAAGGAGGGAGCGCGGCAGGCAGGCGGAGGGAGGGCTGATTAGCATGCAGCAGCGCTCGCGCGCCCGGCTCCATTGTTTTAACACCTCCCCTCTCCTCCGCGCCAATCTGTCACCGTTCAGCAGGCGAACGCTGCTGCCTCAAATGCTGCTCTTCTCAAATGAGACGGATAATTAGTTGCCCCGCACGAATGCCGCACTCTTCTCACCCCTGATTGCTATCACCTTCTTGCTCCTGGCAGTTTTGACACCTCGTAATCAGCCTGCTGCTTTTCTCTTTTCTTCCCGACTTCTGCTTCCCTCCCCACCCCCCAGTTTATTTATTTATTTATTTACTTATTTATTTATTATTATTTTAAATGCAATCCTGGTTCCTATTTGGACGAGGCCTCCGCGGAGTTAACCTCGCGCGTATACATGTGCGCGTATATGCGTATATGTAAAATAGGGTGTATGCGCGTGAGTCGGGGGTGGCCTGGCAGTTTTGCGGGAAACACGGCTTCCACGCGGAGAGAATTCTCTTCTCCTGAAGATATTTTTGGGAAGGGAGGAGTTGGGGAGAGGGGCGGGAGGGGAGAGCTGGGGAGACCTCAATTAATGCTTTAAAGATCTCTTAGAAATTAACAAACTGGGGAGTCTCGGAATCTGCTGTCAGAAGCGTGTTCGCCCCGCTCTCCTCTAACAAGCACTGACAGTCTAATTACTGTAGCTACAAGCAGCTGTCGAGGCAGCAGCCCGGGAGAGAAGGCGCCACAGGCGGAGCGCACCAGGCCGGCCCCTGCGCCCGGCCCAGGCGCCCAAACCCGCCCGACTGCGGAGACGACGGACAGAAGGGCAAGGCCCCGCACCCGAGAGCCCCGCGAGCAGAAGGCGGGCCTGGGAGCCAGCGGACACGTTTATTATTTCGTTTTTATAAAGTCTTTACCTTGAAGGTTAAAAGATGTGAAAAAAAAAAAAAAAGGAGGGGACGTGGGGGAGTGGGAAGAACATCTCCTGAGCTTCCATCCACCCCTTTTCTACCTCCTCGAGCTCTCCCTCCCTCGGTGTTGGTAAAATAACCACGCAACCCGGGCTGAGGGGGCGGGGTGAGCCAGGCTGGAGTGTAAGAAAGCAGATGTCCCCGCTGGCAGCAGCCTCAGCCTCCGGGGAAAGCTGCACCGGGGGGGCCCTCCCGAGGACATTCACCTCCCACTTCTCAGGCATCCCGCTCACAACTGCCTCGTCTCGGCGGGGGTGGTTTTTCAGACTCAGCGTTTCGCGTGTGCAGCTTTTTTACCTGGGAGCTGTTCTTACCCGGCCACGCTTAGCAGATGCCAAGACGCAGCCCCTGCACGACTCAGTAATAAGAGACAGAGGGAGAGACCTGGCGGGTGCCCACTCCACCTTTCGAGATGCAGCCAGCGCCACTTCTGCAGTGCGGGACTGGAGGCTGCTCTCCAGGCTGCATTTCCTGTGGCCCAAGAGGGCCTTTGTCCCTCGAAAGTTGGAGCCCTGGGACCCAAAAGGAAACGAGTTTCCCGCTCTTAGTAACAGTGCTGGAGGTGGGAAAAGGGTGGACTGGAGAAGAGTCCGTGCTAACACTTTAACTTGAGTCACTTTTTGGGCTACCATTTCCTTTGGTTGTCAGCAGGCTAGTAGATAGCAACTGTGCGAGAGGGACTCTTTCTCTTCTAGAAAAGGAGAAGGAAAAAGAATCCCCATTGGCGAGATAGGTATATTCAGGATGGTACAGGCTGAGAAGTTTTTATTTTTAATTTTGTGTGTGTGGGGGGAGGAGTAAGTGAGAGGCGAGGCTGAGTGCGTGGGAGGTAGGGAAGAGACTTGGCTAATTGTCTAGGTATTTCCATTCAGCCCCAGTGGCAATGGAGGAAAGATGTACATGTCTCAGAATCCTTCACAGTGTGAATGCCTAATAATCGCTATGTCACCTTGGTGAGGAAGATGTCAACATGATGTGCTTGGCACCCTGAGAAGTTGAGGCACCATTCTCATTCTTCCAGGAGTTAAGGCTCTTTACTGTGACACAGAGGCCTCTCAAATTCCATCCTAAAACCCTCCAATCTTTAAAAGCACTCCAAAGAAGGTTTAAATTCCTGTTTTGAGAGTTGCAAATCAATGTTCACTTTCTAAAATGGAAGCCATGCCTCAAACATTTTAAAAAAATCGGAGGCAAAGGAAAACCTGAAGAACAATCACCATAGGGAAGAAAAATGGAAGAGAAATCTCATTTCAAACAAAATTTTGCAGCCTGCTGATTTGGTACCCTCTCTCAAATGTCTTCCAGTGGCCATCAATCAGGTGCTGACAATGAATAATAAATTTCTGAACAGCAATGTAAACATTTTATAATATGAATCAATAAATGTGTGGATAGTCCTTACAGGGCTTTAGATTTGCTCTCAGGAAATACAAACATGTTCCTTTGGCAAGTTTAGTTTGAAAAATAATTTTTAAATTCAAAGTGATCTAGTACTCATAATTCAATATCACCAGATCTGATAACACCCTTCTATCACTAGAAAACATGAATGTTATAAACTTCCCCAAAATGTGATTTATTCCTTTATTTTTTTTCACTCAGGATCAAAGAACGCATTTAATGATCACAACATAAGCAACTTTTTAAATATTTAACTCATCTCATCATGTAGTTATACACACAGTAAAATTTAAAACCATGTATATTATTTAACAAAACAATATAAAGTGTTTAAATAATTCTACCAGTGATTTTATCACTCGGCAACAAATGTCTTAGGTTTGGTATTTACTTAGACATTCATGTTGTCTGCTGTTCTGTATCAGAGGTTTATTAAAAAAAAAATCACCTATAGCATAAATAATCTAATTTGCAGGTGAAAAACCTATAAACATTTAATATCACCAAATTCAATAGATCTAACTAGAAATCCAAGCAATAAGCTTAGATATTTGAAACAAACATAAATAAGGTAATAAACACTGTAAACATGAATACAATGAATTAGTTTCATAGAGAATGATCTTTTAAAAGATAATAAAAGAAAGTTACAATGCAAGTTTAGAAAAAAACTCAAATAGCTGTGATGTAGCTATTTTTCAATAAATGATCTTGAACTAAGTTTGCAGTCAAGTATTTACAGTATTACAGACCCAAGATCATCACACAGAGCTTGACGATCACATAGAATCATCACACACAACTGTTTTCAAATGCATCTTAAGTCTCCTCATTAAAGTGTGAATTAAGATGCCGGAGGAAATCCGCCCTGGATGTAATGGATGGTGGGAAAACTGCTTGACAGAATTCACATACTCGAGGTATATGCAGTTCTGAGCCTGTGTCACTTAGTACCGATGATAAGTCACTGTCTTGATTAGGAAAGGGCTTCCAAATGGGCTGTAGGAGACAAACAAAAACATCTTCTGTTATTTGTATTTAAAATCAACTTACAATGAATTTCAAATTCAAATTTTTTGTGTGGGTTATGTGCATAAACACAAAATAGCCTTATATGAAAGCAAATCACCTTTCCATAGCACTAGCATGAAGACATGACTCAATTCTCTTTTCATTAAGGGCACAGCTAAACTTTGATTAAGAGTCACTTAAAATCCATACACACATTTATCTTCACATATTTAAAAATTTTCCAGTTATACCATCAGCAGATTTTAATACCAGTTATCACAACAGCAGTAGCTTTGGAACAACAGACAATAATTAAGACTTTTTGAAAATTAAATTCTATCTTTTCTATTTTCCAGCAGAAGCCTTAAGGTATGGGGCTCCTTTAATACACAGTACACTAGACATGAGGTGTGTAAACTGGCATTTTGATCACGAGCCCTTTAAATTTTGCTATTATAAGCAAATACACAATGAATAAAACATACAGGAATAAGTATAGTTTTGGTTTTAGAAAAGGAATTTTTAAAGTACTAAACAAATTCCACTGATCAGTTGTTTTTTGAAACCTCAAATATTTAATAATCCAAGAACATCTAACATGGGACCCATTCTTCTGATTTATTTTGCTCTTGTTATACAGTGCATCGTTCTGCGTTCTTACTTTCTTGTGACTGAATCCAGTGAAACTTGTCAATAGCTGCCTCATTAAAGTATGGAAAATCACAATTCAACACAACTGTCTCCATTATAAGCAAGACTTAATCTCTGAAAATACTGCATTTATTCCTTCTAAAAAAATATCTAGCAGGGCAAGAAAAAGCATTTAGTTCAACAGTAGGTGCTCAATAAATGTTTGTTGACTGGCATATCTTACTTTCCTGAAATATAAACCAAAATTTAAAAAATTTGCTTTCTTGTATACCTTGACACAGCTAATTTCTGATACTTTGAGGAAAATCGCCTCAAAAAGTCAATTTAAAGAGACCCCTTTGGGCTCCTATTGAGAATATGTTTTTATAGTAACAGCCTAGTCCAACACCTGATACAGTGTTAGTTTTCATTCCCTTAACCAATCTCTTTCATTCTAGTTAACCAATCATTTACAACAAACAGTGTATTACTGATTGAAGCATTTGAGTTTCACGACATCACTGTCTTCTTATAAACATTTTACTGGACAGCTGCGTACAGTTGGTGTAAATATACAAAGTCTGTCTAGGCACCGAGATACATTCAAATATTAGAGCAGAGGCTTATAATAACATTGACTCGATTCCCTTTTTAAGAAGTGACAATTTTATCACAAAAAATAGTAACATTAAAAATATTTATTTTAAAATTTGGGATTATTTTCTTTACAAAATATGATTAAAAACAGCAGTAATAACTGTGAGTATATAAGCAAAAATAAGTTAGAGTTAACCAGATTTAAATTTTACTGTTTGCAGTTTAAACAAAAAGTAAAAGTGATTAATGTGCATCACTTTAATGGGAAACTGATATAGATATAAATAAAAGATTGTTTCGTTAAAGACAATTCTTATTTAAGATCTATACAATACTAAGAAATAAGCTTAGAAGCACTTTAGCTTCTAAATTTGGTGAGCCAATCTTCTACTGCCAATTTATCTTCAAAGTCCATGTTTATCCTTCTCTATTAGGAGTTACTGGTTCAGATTTTCAGATTTGATCTTTTCATAGAATTCAGTTGGGACCCCACTCACTGACTCAGCAAAAGTAGGAAGAAAAGAAAATCACATAGAGCAAAAATAAGCAGATATATTTTAGGCTTTGTTATGATAGCTGAATGTATAAAAAAGTAGTAGTAATGATTGATATAAAATAAAAATCTGAAACATGTAACCTCAATTTTTCACTTCTCTTTGTCATTACCAACAATTCAAGAATTTTGTATTATATTAGCTTTATTAATACAAATAAAAAGGCAAAATGTTTTCAAAAATTAAGAAATATTCTTTCTATCCTAAACTGCAACGTGGCCTTCAAAACAAACTAATTTCTTTGCCTTTTCTGCCAAAATATCAATTATCTAACCTTATGCCCCATGTCTTGTGACAGCTCAACACCAATTCTCCTGCATTTTTTAAGCTGAATACTTTTCCATCAAGTTGTAATCACATACCAGCTGTTTCCCTTGCTGTAGCATAGAAAGCAAATGCACAATGCAGGGTGCCATCTACTGAAACATGAATGCACAGACTAACTAGTAAAAGAACAAGCAAGAGATATAATGGGGAAAAAAGTAACAAGCATTAGAACCAATGCACTTCACAGCTCCACAGGAATTCCATTTGTAATAAAAGAAACTGTTTAATTTGTTTCATTTAGTAGTAACTATAACTGAGACTATGATGTGAAATAAGGCACAATGTAGAACATAAGTGAGTTTATAATTAAAGCTTACTGTCAGAGATGCCTAGTTTCCCCCACTACTAAAATACCACAGCTTGACTACTGCCTCCTTTGTATGCTGATTTAGAAGTCAGTAACCTAAATGAGTACTTAGAAAGCCAAAGGGTATTCATCAAGTTGTTGGATTTTTAAAAATAAGTATCTCAAGGCAAAGAGAAATTAAACAAATCTGTGCAAATTATATAGATATTTACACCATTCTGCATTTTCACAAGCTTCTGCTTATTGTAACAATTATATATTTTCATTTGCCTTCAGAGGCATTAATTTTTGTTTTTGTTCTTTTAAACTAAGCATCATTCTCTGATAGAACCTGTATAAACAGGAGGGTAGTAGTGGATTGGGGGGCTGTAAGTAGTGTGTGAGCTTTAGAAACATTGAAGTGTTTGATTAAAACCATACATATGCAGAGACTATTTAAAAAATATATTAGGCTGCATGTTGACTGCCAGATTAGAAAACAAAACCAAACCCTACGGATCTACGTACTGTATAACTAGAATGTAATGGAAGTATCAGATGAAAGACAGTTCACTTATTTTGATAAATAGGAATACACGATGCAATTATTTACTTATGAAAAACATGCATTCCTGTAAGAGGAATATGACACGCACAAACTTTTTAATAAAAAAATGTCATTTGTTTCACAGTATGAAATTTAACAAAGAATCCTATTGTAACATTGATGCTGAGTAAAAAGCTTTGAATAAGGGACTAAGAAAGTGACACACACTAGGTACGGACAAAGCTGACATGTATTTTAAAATGTGCCCTACATTTTAAGGTACTTCATAATAGAGCTTTACCATATTCAGCTTCTCAAATTTCATGTCATTTATTATAGGACCTGGGGTTTTTTATTAAAACCCTTAACTGTAGCTAGTCATTAGTTTAAGAAGGATGACTGATAACCTAAAAAAGATGCATATCTGTGCATGTATGGCAAAATGTGTGTTCACACATAATATATTTGTTAATGCAAAACGGTTACCTGCTGTGGTCCTCGGATAGCTTTTCCCGGGGAATCAAGTGAAGCAAAAGGTGCATCAGACGGGTCCTGGAGTGGTAATGTATTTACATATAATGCATTATGGTTTCCGGGTGGCAAACATGGAGCTCTATCCAGAGTTGTCCTGATACACGTGTTTACAAGATTGGAAGGTTTTGTTTTGTCAGTTGTTTTAAGGTTTTGTATAGCTGATGCTATGGGGTCAATTCCCTGAATTTCAAATAAAGTTTCTTCTGTTTTAACAAAGTTCCCCGGGTTGTCTCTGAACTCCATATTAAATTTATCCTGGCACGCTGCCTCAGATGTGACAGGACCAAGGATGTTGGGTCTTTCTGGAGTACTAAGTAAGAAAGTAGAGTCATTGTCCGTAGGTGGAAACTTGACATTGAATTTAGAAAGTGAGTCGAAAGAGGTATCTTCCTCCTCTGGGCTCAGTCCTCTCGGTGTGACAGATGTGACGCACGGTGCACCTCTATTTATATCTTCTTCAGCCTGAGGCTTAAACAGCGCTTCTTGTTTCTCTGTTTTGTCCGTACACTGTATAGGGAGAGAGCACTGTGTTTCTGCAGGGAAAAGAACACAAAAGGAAAACAGTTGCATTCCAATCATTCTTAAAAATCTGAATGTTCAATTAGCTTTGGACAGATGAATATTATTTTCTCTATCAGTTTGTACAGCAACTGAAGACAACTGGGATTTTTTACATTTGCTACCACCTTCCACAGGAATATTAGCAGTCTCCAGTGGGTGAATGGGAACCTAGCTTATCTGTCACGGCTAAACTACTTTGTCTTCTCCTAGGTCTTTGCTGTAAGCTTTGCATCTTGTTCACAGTTATACTGCTCTATGCTTAAAAAACATTTGCTTGTAGTGTATACATTTAAACATTTTGTCAGTAATGGAAGCTGCAACTGTGAGCTTGCTTAGACAAATAAGTTGTTAAAAAGGAAAATCCTTACTAGGCATATATAATATTATACAGGTTAAGAATCTACATGAATTAGGCCATTTATTACCCCTAATATCACTGTGTGACAAAGTGTTTCACCAATCAATTTGGCCATTGTATAGTCTCAATAACCCATGTGAGGGAGTAGCAGTGGTGGGGGTTGGGGAGGAAGAAGGCAGCAGAGGCAAAAGAAGGATGAAATTTTGGGATGCATGTTCAGAAAACTGTATGTGAATATATAATTCTCTCATTTTATATACAGGCCTCTGAAGCTAGTAGGTAGATATCAGGTAGATATCATGGCCTCTGCAGCTCATTTAACTAGAAGCTCCTTATCCAACAAATTCAGCTCTCTAGAACAAATTCAGCTCTCTAGGACACAAGCAAAAGCTAGAAAGTGAGTAAATAGAGCTTCTGAGGAGTCAGAATTAGAGCCAAAAGGCCCACAGATACATGCATTTTGCTCTTATTCTCTTTTTAGATTTATTCTAACGAGCATGATGATATTTCCCTAGCTCAGAGCTGGTTAGAAGCAGCAAATTAAAAGGTAGGGACAGGATTTGTTGAAGACAGATATAGATATCAACAAGAGCTGAAAGGATGAGAGGAGACAAGAAAAGCAAAAAAGCAGATATAAGAACTCAGAAAACACTATAGTCTGGTGTAGGACCAATAAGGGCTACATTTCTCAACGCAAAAAAACAATGACCAAAGCACTCTCCATGTTGATGATCCTGAGACATCAGAAAACGCTAAACTGTGCTCCACAATCTTACCTAAGAAGACAGTAAGGCTGGAGACTGGCAATGTGTCATTTTCATTAAACGGACAAAAGGTAGAAATTAAAAAAAAAAAATCAGCACTTTAAAAGGTAGTCATCAGAGGAGCTGGACTTTCACAAAAGGAGGCTTTCCCAAGGACGCTGGCTGAAACAGAGCGTGCCGTGCACAATTCTGTCCAGGTTAGTGGGCACTTAACAAATGTCCGTTTCTTTCCCTCTGGTCCTGGCAGTCTCATCACACCTTTCCATGTTTTGCCACAGCACTTTCCGACACAAGATATTTTCTGCTTGGACATGATGGTAGTACAGTGCAACCAACTTCTTTGGTTTACCTTCTTATATATCTACTACCTCTCTTTAGTACATACCATCTTATCTTATTGGATTACAACAGCCTTTGAACTGTTTCTTTGCCTCTAAAATTTAGCTCATATCCAATCCATTCTCTACAGTGCTCCCTATTTTTTTCTAAAGTACAAATCTGGTCATTTTTACCTTCCTAATAAAATCTTCTCATGGCTCTCCAAAGCCTCATCCCTCAGAAAAGTCATATAAAACTGTTTATGACTGGCCCCTGGTCCTCTCCACGCTCTCACCTTTCGCCACAACTATAATGGTGGGGAACTTTGTACAGTTCTCCGAAATAGCCACACTTTCCTGTCTTTGAGCCTTTGTACATGCTGTGCAGACTGCCGGAAGTGTCCTCTCTGACTACTCTTTAACTCTTATTTGTCCCTCATTTCTTGGTATAGACATTAATTTCTCTGGATAGCTCTCTCTGGCTCCCCAAGTCTGGTTTAGGCATGACTCCTGGGTGCCCTGAGGGTTAAACACTTTGCATTATGTTTCCAAGTATACTGTTCTTGCTCCCATTAAAGTAGGTTTCTTAAGATCAACTATGTTTTGTTTCCCACTTAACCCCAGTACCCTGTCCAGTGCCTGGCACATAGTATGTCCTCAATAAATGTATTCTAAATGAATTTATATTCTGTTCCCAATAGAGCCTAGCAGGATAATCTACATTCACTAGACAATCTGTGTGTGATGGGGAGTGGTGCAGTAACTGAGACCAAGCTCAACTGTTTGGCAGGATTTCTTTGTCCTTGGAGGTGTCTTAAAGTCCATTAACTCTAGTCATTTTTCCTGATAGTTGACTTAAGAGTAGAAGGAAATTCTAGGAAACAGTACTTTCTTTGTAGGTAACATTTGCTAACTGCAAAAAGCAAATCAGGAAAATCAACTGCTGAGGTAACCAAATTCTCCAACACGTGAGGAGGAAAGGCTTATCAAAATGATCTTCGCAAGAACAGGGAGCATGACGACGACGAATCTGTTGCCGCTGCTAATGACAACTACCAACATTAACTGCACTTCTACACGCCACGCACCGTTCTCATCGTTGTACGTGCCTTCACTCATGTCATGCTCAAAACAGCCACCTGGTAGGCACTATATTAGCCCCACTTTACATGTGAAGAAACTGAGACAGGAAGAAATTACTTCCAAGGCTACACAGCTAATGAATGAGTGGTAGATCTGGCACTGGGACCCAGGCAACCTAATCCTAGAGCCTGTGCTCTGAACCATTATGCTAAATCAAACATGCTGCTTTCCATATATATTGAAGAGTCCCCAAAATGATAGAAATGTGTTCTGAATTTCTTTTCCAGTAGTTGACCTACCCCCTTGTGAACAAAACCCGGAAAACTCAAAACAGCTATAATAAAGCAAGTATTTTCTTTTTGTATGGCTCGTGGGCATACCTCAGCCACATTAAAATAATTTTCTGAATTAATCTGTTCAGGCAATGAGTTACTATAAAAAAAGAATTAACGAGGTACATAAAAGTACTTGTCATCCTGACACTATACTGAGAAACATGATCAGGTGGAGCAAACTGCTTTTCTATTTTGTTTATTTCAAGAACACTTATTTGTGCAGGAAAAAAAAAAACAACACCAAAATGAGAAACGTTTTTAGATTTCTAAATTTTAAGTACAGCCTGTCCATTTAGACTTCTTCTTAGTTTAATTACCTTATATACTGACAAAACAAAAAGATCTGATGGTTGTTTGTAACGGGCAATCCTATATTCTACTCTTGTGATCTCTCTTGAAATAGGACCCTCCTTTATGGACCAAATAATACTTTTTACGAAGCCACATTTGCTTAAACATACATTTTATCTTTATCCCTTCTCAAGGCTATTGCTGTAAGTGAATGAGAAAAAAAAGAAAAAGGAAATGTACAATTCTACTAACTCAGCAATTTTTCATGAATTATATGTTTATCTAAAAGTAAAAGTCAAATTTTCACAAAAAATAACATGGGGACAATAACGCTAATTTCCAGCTGTATTATGCAAATCACATTTGAAATGCTTTCTTTATATTTTTATTCAATGTAATGTTCATCCTTAAAAAGTCTGAATAGTCATCTTTTTCCAAAATATTTTTCTTTCTTTCCCTTTTTGACCTACTACTACCAGAATAATACTTAATATTTTGGTTTTTGTTTGGACCCACCAAACTTCACTGGAGTCTGTGGCGCACAGATCTAAAATATTTCAAGAATAATGTTGTATTTTTTATTTGTGACACATTTAATATAAAACATAAAAATAACATTAAGAAGCAGTTTTAGTGGGGAAGAAATCGAAGTTAAACACTCAGTGTTCTAGTTGACAGATACATACTCAGATTTAGACCTGTGCAATTTAAAAATGGTCAAAGTATTAAGCCATTGATAATGGGGTAGGTTCTCTGTGTAACAATGAATATATCACCATTACAGTGTTTTGATAAGATGCTGATGTTAAAAAAATCATGTTTATGAATTCTACATACCACATCTCTATAGCTAGTACATTTTAAATAAAAATAATTCTTTTACTTCGGAAGTACTTAGTGCGTTTAGCTTACACAAAAGATCAACTTCTCATGAAAATGACAAAGATTCAGGTGAAAGAACTAGAGTTCTTTTTGGGGAGGTAGAAGGGAGGGAGGGGAAGAAATAAATTATGTCTGTCTACACAGACTGTTTTGTTTCTCTACCACACTGTGTGCCTTTTCTGAAAATAAAATGGTAGTAGTATGCAAAAAGTGAATTTACACTATAAAATGATTTCTAAATAGCCTAGATATAAGAGCTGTTAGAAATGGAAAGTGATCTTTAATTAAAGGGGTATTAGCACTGCTGCAACATCTTTCAGAGTGAAAACTGTAAATCACATCTCTTGGGAATTGAATGCAGAATATCTCAAATCACAAAGGTAAAGGAGAATTTATCATTTTAAATGATCAGTTTACCTTCCTTTTGTTTACAGAAGTGCTTGGTAGCCAGATTCAATCCCTGGTATTTTGCTATTCATATGAACGACTGAAGCAAACACCAGTTCAGGGTTTTAGGAAAGGGTAAAGGTTTTAAAAAACACACCATAACACATGTGTAAAACAGATGTTCCTTTTAAGTTATATTTTATACTAAATTTGTACTTTGTATCTCCAACAGAACTGGCCTCATGAAATGAGAAATGTTTACTTCTTGAACCAAATTATAAAAATCCATAGTGTTCAATCCACTTTCAAGCAGAAGTTAAAAACAAACCTGACTTTGTAATTTTACTTAGCTCATATATGGTAGTACAGCTTCAGGCTGCATAGTAACCTATGAATTAATGTTTAATTAAACCCCCAAATAGCAACCGAAAACTTTGAGAGATTTCCTATATTTGTTTTGTACTTTTCTCAAGGTGGGACTTCTCATTAAGATGATTAGCAATTACATCACTCAATTTTTTCTATATAGTCCCACACACAATAAAGAGAGAAAAAAGCCAATTATTAAATAATGTAATACAGCACAGAACTTAGACAGCACTTACCCATTATGAGTGGTGGGAGGTGCAAACTGCAGATCCTTAGCACTTAATAAGCATTTAGAAATATTTTCACAATCAAAAAGAAATAAATTTCTATCAATCAAATTAATGTTATTGTGTGTTAAATTAAACCTTACCAGTTGCAGTGGCTGGTACGTTAAGTTTGCTTAAGTGGTCTTTTTGTGCTTTTGCTAGCATGCATATTCTATGAAATTCTTCTTTTAGATCCTGGAAAGTCTTCTCTATATAAGCCCTAAAATTAAATATTTTAAAATATAAGGCTCTATCTTTAAATACTTTTTATCATTATCAAACTTAAATAGCACCATTTTATAAACCGCAAAATAATTACTGAAACGTTAAAGTTAAAAAAATTATTTTAAAATCCTAGAAAATGTCCCAAAGAACTACTCTAATGTTTGGAGAGCCAAGCACAAAGGCACAAAGAAAGCGATAAATTAAAAGTTCTAATACATACATGTAGCACAGATGAGCAAATCTACTTGTTCATATATCACACTTTTGCTGGCTGTCTCATTCTCACATTAGAAATTTCAATGTATTGATTTTTAGTCTCAGTAAACATCTTAAATAGAAGAAAATTAAATGTTCCTCATTTTACATTAAAATCTGTCCATATAAAATGATGTGGCCATAATACTTTGTCTATTAAATATTAGAGCTTTAATTTAGTTTTTAGACCCATCTCTGCTTTTCACTGTATGACTTACATACGTCATTTTAACATAGAGGAGCCTTGGGTTGGTCTCTTCTAGTTCTAAAATGCTGCTATTTTGTTACAATTGCAAAATTTTAAAATATGTAAATAAAAACATATTTCAATATTTATGATTTTTAGAGTTGGCAAAAAAGGATACAGAACTACCTTTCATGGAATAAAGGAATGCCAAGACTCCTTGGTGAAGTTTCTTTTCTAGGAGAAGAAACCTCTTGTCTTCTTACCTTAAAGATACAAAATAATCACCACTTTAAATTGCTTCTAAACTCAAATGAGAATGGGTTAACAGAAAATACAATGGAAAATTCGTCTTCCTCATGGAAAAATAAATTTAGGTAGGTTACACATTATATACATAGATTTTTTTTTCTTTAAATGAGAACAATCAGGGAAAAAGGAAAATTAAGGTAGAAAAACAGGATGGAGACAAGAAGTATTTCTGGTAACTTCTGTAATTACTATTTCCAGTACTGACAATTCAAGAACTTTCCTCAAATTCAAGTACTGACTGAAATTGTTACTCCTGATTATCAAGCACCTGCTATGACCAGCAACTAGGGAAAAAAATACCTGTGTGTATGGTGTATTTACTTCTTTCCCATTATTGGCCTGTATATTTAAATCAATGTCTTTGTATTTTGTTATGGATTCTTTGCTGAGGAATGCAGCTATATTTAGAGGAAGAAAGAAAAACAAGCTACAGCACCTTAGCATTTAACAAGCATTTTAAAGATAGCACAATGGTATTTAAGCTACTTTCTGAAGCTAAGTTCTTGCCTTTCACTCCCACCCTGTGGCTTATCCTGGTATTACATTTAGTCTGACACCTAAAAGTCAACATTAAAGAACATGTAGTAAATCCACTGTACGGTTTAGATTTTAAAACAATCTTTAATCATACCTAGAAAACTTTGTGTATCTTCTAAAGGCATAAACTGACAAATTCAAAGATTTTAAAATGTCTTAATATTATACAATCATAAATTATAATTCTATCAAAACGTTATAGGTCTTAAAGTTCAAACTGAAACTGTGGACAGTATTTAGCTACTTTTTAAGATTGAAGGTCATTGTAGCCAGTATTAAAATGGATGATTTTTAGGGGCGCCTGGGTGGCGTAGCGATTAAGCGTCTGCCTTCGGCTCAGGGCGTGATCCCGGTGTTGTGGGATCGAGCCCCACATCAGGCTCTTCTGCTATGAGCCTGCTTCTTCCTCTCCCACTCCCCCTGCTTGTGTTCCCTCTCTCGCTGGCTGTCTCTATCTCTGTCAAATAAATAAATAAAAATCTTTTTAAAAAAATAAAATGGATGATTTTACCTGTTTCTTATCATCTGAGTATAACCCCTTTTAATCCTACTTTTCAAAAAGTTCTTTCAGTTTCTTAGGAGTTTCATTTGCTATTTAAGAAAAAGCCCTGATTCCAGTTTTTTAAAAAATTATTATCTTCTCCAATTTATCTCAGTTTACTGCTCTACTTTTCTAGCTTTTTCTAAATAAGAGTGTTTGCTTAACATTTCTAAAATGGAGTAGTCCTTTAATTAGTAAAATAAAATCTCGGCAACCCAACCAATTTGATTTTATATATTATATGTTGTCAGACTGCAGTAAAATAAATATCATTTGCTACTGCACACTTTTTGTCTGGCAAACATTTAGGCCATGTCTTCTTCTGGATTAAAAGTGTTTTACTGAGCTTGAAAAGCAGTCACATCAGAAGATATTTTACACTCAATTTCTTTTTAAAAGCAGTAGACAAGGTTTTTCTTTAGTGTTACGTGCAATTAAAACATTCAATGGATTTTAGTGTAGACTAGGAAGAAAGGCAACATTTTAAAGATAGTCAACCATTCAGGATGCCATAAGTATGAAAGCAAACTTTTTAAAAGATACTATATTAAGGGGCTTCTGGCTGGCTCAGTCAGTACAGCATGTGACTCTTGATCTTGGGGGTAATGAGTTCAAGCCCCATGTTGGGTAGAGTTTACTTAAAAAATAACAAATAAAATGAAAGATATTAAATCTGTATCAACAAAATCAGAGAAGAGGTAATATTAAGAGAAGAGATACATTTGACAATTTAATGTTAAACAAATCATAATAAAATATGTGATTAAACAAAATGATTAATCTCCTTTTAAAATTTACTACCAGAAATCCTCAGAATGAAACAAAATTATTTTATTAGGAGCCAGAAAGAACCAAAAAGAAGTAGAGTTGACTTCTGAACTATGTGGAATTAGAAGTGCCAACCCCCATGTATTAAAATCCATGTATAATTTTTGACTCCCCAAAACTTAATTACCAATTGCCTACTATTGACCAGAAGACTTACAGATAACATAAACACTCTATTAACATATATTTTGTATGTTATATACTATATTTTTACAATAAAGTAAGCTAGAGAAAAGAAAATGTTATTACAAAAATCATGAGGAAGAGAAAAAATAGTACTGTATTTATAAAAAAAAATCCACATAGAAGTAGACCCATTCAGTTCAAACCTCTGTTGTTCAGAAGTCCGTTGTGTTCTGTTAAAATGAAGATATTTACAGAAAAGACTGTAAAGACTATTCCGGTTTCCAAAGAACTGATTTGGGAATTAGTAACTGGAATGATTGCTTCTGATGTTAAAAGAACCCTTAAAAACAAGGGGGTGGGGATGGAGATGAGGAGATGAAGGTGAAGGAAAAGGGAGGAAAAGAATGATAGACTTCTTATGGTTTGGCGAATAACCTGTGTCAACCTACTTCTCTGACATTTAGATTTTTTAAAAAAAGATTTATGTATTTGAGAAACAGAGAGCACGTGAAAACACACACACACACACACACACACACACACACACAAGTGGGGGCAGGGTGGGGGAGAGTGGCAGGGAGAGGGAGAAGCAGATTCCCTGCTGAGCAGGGAACCCAACTAGGGGCTTGACCCCAGGACCCCGGGGTCATGACCTGAGCTGAAGGCTGACGCTTAACAGGCTGAGCCACCCAGGTGCCCCTCTGACATTTAGATTTGATAACTGGTGTGGGTGAATTTATCAGGAAAAGATTCCTCAGGTATAATGGTAGGGGGTAAAGGGAGGATTCTCTTACTGAGAAATTTCCATGAAGTATGTAAATTTAAGGTCTTCAGCTTCTTTGGGATTAGGAACACAGTCCTGCTTACTATTATTTTTGTTATTCTTATTGAAGAAAAACATTACGATTGTACTAAGCAATACACTGCATCTTCTATCATTTACACCAAATAAATCTCTTGATATAGTTTGAATGAAAATTTTAGGTCTCCAGCATACCAAGAAAAAATTTCAAATGGGACCTTTTAACCTGTTAGTTCAACAAATGACAACAATGGCAAGCAGTTTTACACTGGGGTTTATCTAGAATGGGTATAGCATATCTATGCTATTTTCCATTGTAGCTATCTGACACAACTTTCTGAAAACAATCATTTATTTTTCAAAGGATGTAGAATTAAGTGTAGTCAATGGCAACTCCCAACACTCTTCCCAGAAACTCAAGACTTGCTTTTCAATGTTAAATTACTTTACTTAATGAAGACTATGCAGTTCCTAGAGCATCCCATACAGTAAGCAAACATTAAAAGAGGTAACTTTTATATTTCTTTCTATTCTCAACCATTATCCAAGCGGACCCTGCACTGCAGGACGCTGAAGTTACTGCAACTTCAAATAAGAAAGCAAGGGAACTTTGAACGTTATATTTTAGGAGGCTTTAAACGTTAAATCATTCAACAAATGAGTTTATTTTGAGGTACTAAAACTTAAAATACTTAACATTATAAACTGTTCCAAGTACTAGTTTGGAAATGCCGAACTTGTGGAATGAATACTGAAATAAGAGCTTTACACGTCGTACTTTTCATTTACACTTCCACTATGGCGCTGGATAAGTCATTCAACTAAATCATTAAGATAAACCCATTTTAAACAGTTGAAAGATGTTGTGAAATGATTCCTTAAATTGCCTCTTATGTGAATTGGGAGAATTTTGTTTTAGTGTAAATCAATTTAAGTTTCTCATAGATGGGTATCATATAAAAAATATATGTTCCAGGGCCAGTTGAATATGCAATGATATTTAAGGAGGGAAAAGAAAAAGTGGCTAATATTTTTGTTAGTCCCAAACCAAATTTATTCTTAATGCAAAGCTAATGGAAAACTTTTTCTGTGTGTTTGTGTTGGAAGTCCAGGATCTGTTAGATATCAACATCTTAAAGAAAGAAATGTAGATTTTCCCCAATGCTAGCCTTTTTTTATATTTAGCACTAAAAGTGAAAGTGTTTTATTCCTTTTAAAAACCAATTTGAAAAATAAAGAAATGAGTCACAATAACCAAAATATGGATTCATCCTAAGTGTCCATAATTGGATGATTGCATATAGAAAATGTGGTGTATATAAATATACAATGGAATATTGTACAGCTGACCCTTGAACAACATCAATTTGAACTGTGCAGCTCCACTTCTATGCAGATTTTTTTCAGTAAATACAGTACAGTACTGTAAATGTATTTTCCTTATGATTTTCTTAATATTTTATTTTCTGTATTTTATTGTAAGAATACAGTATATAATACACATACAAAATATGTGTTAGTCGACTATGTTATCAGTAAGGCCTCTGGTCAATAGTAGGCTACTAGTAGTTATGTTTTTGGGGAGTCAAGTTATATGCATATTTTCAACTATGTGGGGAGTCAGTCTCCCTAACTATATATATATACATATACATATATATATATACACACACATACACATTCACAATGAATATATCATCAACCTTAAAAAAAAAAGGAAATCATGTTGTTTGAGACAATATGGATGTGGAGAACATCATCCTCTCATCCAAGTACTAACCAGGCCCGACCCTGCTTAGCTTCCAAGATCAGATGAGATCGGGCGCGCTCAGGGTGGTATGGCCATATGTCCTCCAGTACGTCATCCCAATGCGAAATACGGCAGGCACAGAAAGACAAATACTGCATGATCTCACTTATATGTGGACTCTAAAGAAGCCAAAATCATAGAAGTAGAGTAGAAGAGTAGAATGGTGGTTGCCAGGGTATTTTTTGGGGTGGGGGGAGTTGTGGGGGATGTTGGTCAAAGAGTACAAAGTTTCATTTATGCAGGATGTGTAAGTTCTGAAGATCTCATGTATAGCATCATGGTGATTATAGTTAATACCATATTGTGTACTTCAAATTAGCTAAAAGAGTAAATCCTAAATGTATTCATCAAAATGAAAAAGAAGATAACTATGTAAAGTGATGGATATGTTAATTGGCTTGACTATGGTAATCATTTCTTAATGTATACATGTATCAAAACATCATGTTGGGGGTGCCTGGGTGGCTCAGTCAGTTAAATGTCTGACTCTTGACTTCAGCTCAGGTCACGATCTTAGGGTCGTGAGATGGAGCCCCATCGGCGAGTTTGCTTGAAATTCTCTCTCTTCCTCTCCCTCTGCCCCTCCCAGTCCCCCCCAAATAAATAAATCTTAAAAAAAAAAGCCCATCATACCGTACACTGAAAATATGTATATTTTCTACTTATTAATTATACCTCCATAAAGCTAGGGGAAAATGCAATAAAATTTAAATTCAAAATCATGTTTTTTCTTCAAAATTTTAAGCAACTGAGGTTAGGAAATTAAACTTTGTTATGAAACTTATAAAGATAATACTACATTCATTAATACAATGTATACTCTCTTATATGGAATTTAAAGCTGAAAAGGCTAACATCGAATAAAGGTGTTAAGTTTGTAATGACACATTTTGAACTACAGCAATGATTATCATTCTATACCAGTGTTCATATCAAAGATTCCCTCTAAAATTTAGTTGATGCAAAAGGAATATTTATTTTTAGGTGGCTCAGGCAACTGAGTGTAGCCAATATTTGATTTTGTTTCTGGATGAGGCTTAGAATTATGCCTTTTTTTTAAAAAGTAGAATTATGACTTTATTTATTTTTAAAGATTTTATTTATTTGAGACAGCAAGACTGTGGGGGAGGGACAGTGGGAGAGGGGCAAAGGAAGAGGGAGAAGCCACTGAGCAGGGAGTCCCACTTGGGGCTCTATCCCAGGACCCTGAAATTATGACCTGAGCTGAAGGCAGATGCTTAACTGACTAAGCCACTCAGGTGCCCCTAAAATTATGCTTTTATTTATTTATTTTTTAAAAAGATTTTATTTATTTATTTGACAGAGAGAGAGAGGCAGTGAGAGAGGGAACACGGGCAGGGGAGTGGGAGAGGAAGAAGGCGGCTCCCAGCGGAGGAGCCTGATGTGGGGCTCGATCATACCCTGAGCCGAAGACAGACACTTAACGACTGAGCCACCCAGGCGCTGCTAAAATTATGCTTTTAAAACAGAAAAGAGAACTATGCTCTTACTTGGAACAATGTAATCCCAAGAAATAAACCAAGGTGAGATAGGATGGATTAAAGGAAATATAAACTGTGGAATAGTTATAAATACTAGCTTGATAAAGTTTTCTACAGAAAAAGGAGAAATAGGGGTGTGTGGGTGGCTCAGCCAGTTAAGCGTCTGCCTTCGTCTCGGGTCATGATCCCAGGGTTCTGGGACCAAGCCCCTCACTGAGCCTCCCTGCTCAGCAGGGTGTCTTCTCCCTCTGCCCTTCCCACCTCTCATGCATCTGCTCACATGCTCTTTCTCCCTGAAATAAAATCTTAAAAAAAAGAAAAAAGAAAAAGGAGAAATAAATGAGCAATGAAAAAACAATCTGAAAACAAGAAGTCACTTATCACTTAGATTACTGAAACTAACAATGAAATGTTAAAGGAGAAACTGAGGTTGAATATTTTTTTACCAGTTTTAGATATATTGAGACAAAGATGTTATGGTAAAGTCAAGTACTGGATATGGTTGAAACAGGGAGAAAGTGAGAATACGGCTGAGACAAGGAAGAGATTAAGGTGGAAAGAGCAACAAAAAAAATTACAAAAAAGAGATTTGATGAGAATATAAAGGCATAGTAAAAGGAAAGTTCAGCAACTAATGAAGCATCGAACTTTGCATCGGAATCCGGGGATGTACTGTATGGTGACTAACATAATATAATAATAATAAAAATAAAAAATAAAAAAAAAATTAAAAAAAAGGAAAGTTCAAAGACAAAAGACAAATAAAAAATACAAGAAATTGTATTTAAGAATTTATGGCTGTGTGAAATCTACAGTTCTCTTACCCTCATTAATATTACTAAAAATCTAGCAAAGCAAGAGGAACACAAATCCTACGAGTCTTGTCTGTTTGGCATGACACAGTGTGCCAGGCAAACCCACTGCCAGTGCAGGAACAATTTCAAGGCAAAATGGGATCCATTCCAGAGTTCTGAAGGAAGCAGCAAGAAAATAAACAATATAAGGATAAAATTAAATACCCAATTACTTCCAAGTTCTTCACAGGATTCTGGTTTAATGTAAATCCCCAAAAATCACTATCAATGCTACAATAAAACATTCTTTTAAAAAAAGTTAAAATCCTTTACCAGTGCTGTCACAATGACTATAATTTCAATTCTATTAAGCTATTTTGAAGCACAGCGAGATTAATACTTTCCTACTGTCTTTTGAATCTTCACTGTGCATTAGGTTCCTCTTGCACATCTTTCCGAATTTATTTTCTTAGTAAGAATAAATATCGAATTGTAGAGATGCCTCTTTATGCAAAATAGAAAATGAATACCTTAAATGACCAATTTTAAAAAGTAAGGTTTCCCATAACTCCCCCACTGCTTCTCCAAACACCAGAATTTAAATGAATTGACTTGGGAAAATACTTTTCATTAACCACAAATTTTATGCTACACCATTGCCACGTTGAACTGAAAATATCTTCATGAAAAGAACTGTTATTTAAGCAATTTGCATATATTAATTATTTAACTTAATCCACATAATCTTGTAAATTAGGTACTTTGATTTTGAAGTTTGCTGTAGTAAATAAAGCTCTGAAGAGGTCCAATAATTTGTCTACAGTCTAGTAGATGGAGTAGCCGCAATTGGAACCCCGGCCTCATCAGTCTAGGTTCTTAATTTCTCCAACCTAGGGCTTGGCTGCCAGGGAAGCTCAGTGGTAGTTATCTAGCATGGTGAGGTAGATACAGAACGGTAACATTCACACATTGCACTAATGCAAACTGATTTTAAGATTCTAAAACCTGTCATACAACAGATACATTTCTCAATGAGAAGCAGTGATAAGCCAAGTTTTGATGTTTAAATTTTGCCTGGGAAAAACCCTTTGGTATGGCCTTTTTTTTGTGCTCAAGAACGTCCAAGCAGAAATTTACATTCGAAAATAACCTAGATAGATTTACTCAAGTTCTGCCAAACCAGTTCAACTGCTGACAGAAGCAATCTGGCATTAGTTTCTTAACCAAAATTTCATAGTTTATTTCTCAAACTTACTATTGGAAGTTAACCATTTGACAAAGCATGACAATGGAGAGTATCTTATTGTTAATTCCATCTTCTCAAAACCTCAATTCTCTTCCTGCCCCCCATCTCCTAATAGAGGACTGGGTATAGTTATGGTAGCTGATTTAAAACACTTGTCTAACAATTTCACTATCTAGATCCACTTAGGGTTAGTGTGTTCCCTTGAAACTGGGTCACAATTGACTCTCCATGTACTGAATAACTTTAGGCTGTACCCTGAATATTGAGAATATGTTGTGGAGACATTATGCTACACAGTGCCAAGGGTGGAAATGTTTTTGTAGGCAATTAACTTGATGAGGCTCAGACTCCAAATTGTCACTCCTTTCCTTTGAAGGGCAGTTCAGATTTCAGTGCAGTCCTATAAGCCTTAGCTGCAAACTGCTTCCTATTTGCCCCTGCACATCCCTGCCTCAGGGGACAGCCAGAGACTTGGGCTGAGTTTAAACACAGAACTTAGGGTTCTTCTTCCTTCTCTGGCTCTCTCCTCTCTGGGGTTCCTTCCCTTTCTCTGGTGACCATGCTTATTCTGAGCTCATTCTCCTTCCTGATTCTTCCGGCCAGAATGATGGTGGGTTTTCTACTGGAATTTCAGCCACTGCAACTATGACCACTCTCAGGACAAAACTACAGAAAACTGGGAATTTACTCTGAGCTGATGACTTGCTCCACATTTGACTCCTTTCTAAAATATGCAAAGTTCAGTGTCCAGTTCCTAAGGGAGTTGTTCTTGTGTATTTTGCCAGAGTTAATACTGTTATTTGTAGAGAATTGGTTAGGTACTCATTCTTCTATACAGAAGCTCCTACTCCCAAACTCAGGGTTTTTTTTGTTTTTGTTTTTTTAATCCCTTCATTCTTCTGAGCCTTCACCATAATTTTCCAAAGAAGTCTTAATCACCAATCCACTGGCTTTTCCTAAAGCTCTCATTCTGTTCACTGCTCATTTGACAGTATTCACACTACTGACTATAATCTCCTCCTTGAAACATTTTTTTTTGGCTACCAGTATAACATATTTACGTTTTCTTTTTAAGTTTTGATATTTTCATTGCCCCCTGACTGAGGCCATACACATGGGCATTCTCTAAGGTTCAGACATGGGCACACTGTTCTCTCATTATATACTTTTCTTATCATTCATTCTCATATCAACTCTATTGAGTTTTCATTTTCTACAGTCTATATTTTCAGGCCTCCCCTCTCTCTTGATAACCACCCTCATCTCTTTTTTTTTTTTTTAAAGATTTTATTTATTTACTTGACAGAGATAGAGACAGCCAGCGAGAGAGGGAACACAAGCAGGGGGAGTGGGAGAGGAAGAAGCAGGCTCCTAGCACAGGAGCCTGATGTGGGGCTCGATCCCATAACGCCGGGATCACGCCCTGAGCCGAAGGCAGACGCTTAACTGCTGTGCCACCCAGGCGCCCCTCACCCTCATCTCTTTTGATACAATACCTTTTCACTTGTTCTGTTGTCTTCTGTAGACCACATTTTAAAACATAACCTAATTACCTTTTCCTCAAATATGGTTCAAATTTCTAACATTCATTTTCCTTTTTTAATGTAACGGTGTTCTCCTTAGCGTAAAAAAATCTTAGGGTAAGATAAAACCTTAAAGAAAGTGAGATTAGGCTTTCCTGGAATAGTAAAATCCAAAACAAAACTGTAGGTCTGACAAAGGGCAATAAAATGCCAAGATCTATTACCTTCTTCATGTCAAAAAGAAATAGAAAAAAAGTAGGAAGGAGAGTTTTAGATTCAGCTTTAGAAAAAAAGTTCTCATTCTGTCCTTAGGACAAGAGGAGAAGAGAATGTTTAACCAGCTGCAGCAAAAAGGAAAGCAAGAGTTACTGCATCTATTTGGTTATCCAGCAGAAGTAAATTCCAGATGACACTTTAAGGGAGTAAGGACGAGTCAGTGAGCCCCTGCAACATTATGTGGATACAGTGTAGAGGGAGACAGACTGTTCTTAATGTTAAGTAGTGAAGAGCAATTAGGGGTAGAAATAATGTACTTAAACCCATCTGATACAGAATTACTTAGATGAAAACTAAGCTGGAATACAAAAATCACAGCACCACTGCTGGTAAACAAAATGAGAGAGAAAACAAAAGATATACATCTTGGGTAGAAAAAAATCTTTCAGGGAAAAACTCAGGTTTCATAACATGGCAAGAATGCCAAAGTATAATGTATTAGGTACAAATGAAAAATTAGGTGAGCCTTCCCTGCCTCTCCCCCACCAAATTCTAGAAATATATTTAAGGAGACTACAAATCCATTAAGAGGCTGTTAAAATACAATATTGGGAAAAATGCTAGCTAGAGATTCTGTGGTTAAATGAAACTAAAAATTATCAGAACACAATATGCAACATTTTACAGGTCTGGGTTCTGTGGATACCCCAGGAAATGTATCAGGCACCACACTATCTTTAACAGACTAGAATCAAAATTGTTTGTTCTAGACTTAATACAGTAGGTATAGAGAAGTGACCGGGAGCAATATATAGGTATCATGATTTAAAGTATAAAGATGTAGCTCTCTGGGCTCAGATCTAGTTTGTGGCGACACGGCTAAACACACCAAGGTTGGAATCACTGGTAAATACAGGACCTGTTCTGGTGCCCCCCTCAGGAAAATGGTGAAGACTGAAATAAACCAGGGGGTCCTAAGCTATCTCCTTGATGAGACAATAAAAATTATTAATTTATTAAATTTTGATCCCGAGTTAATAGCTTTTAAATATTGTGTGAGACAAAATAGGAAATACACACAGAGGACTTCTGTTTCATACCAAAGTACAGGGACTGTCTTGGGGAAAAGCACTGGTTCAACTGTTTGAGTTGCATGCTGAACTAGTCACTTTTTTAATGGAATGCCATTTTCACTTGAAAGAATGACTGACATGCAAGCTATGGTTAATCAGACATTCTCAAAAGCAAATGAAGTTAGCCTCTCACTTTAAGGAAAACAACTGACAAGACTTGTGCATGAAAAAGTTTAAGTTTTCAAGTGAAAATTAAAAGCTTGGGGAATGTGTATACCTGTTACAGTAAGCTTGACAACTGTCCAAAATCCTTAAAAGACTTTTATGATGAGATCAGTAAGATGTTAAACATGATTTTTAAATATTCTATCATAAGTCAATATCTGCAAGATCTGTATAGCTCAGTGAACCAATATTTTCCAAATAAACAAATCATGATGCTACAAAATCATATAGGTAAAAGATCTAAAGTACAAGATAGACCACTGGCTTTTAATGCAGTAGAAAAGTTCATTGGTTTCAGCTTTTACATTGCAATTAATACTTGAGACTACTACTTACTGAATTTTGGTACGGTATCAAAGGAGAATAGTTTCTAACTATTCTAACCACAATTTCTAAAAAGGTTATTAAAATATTCTTCCCTTTCCTAACAATGTATCTGTATGAAACCAGATTCCACATAATTCAACCAAAAAACAACACGACAGATCACAACAGACCAAACGTGGAACCATTACATATGCTGAAAAACCAATGTCTTCAAAACAGATTTTGAGATTTTAGGACGACATAATATAAGAGAAACTAGATTGTTTTGGGGGGCTACTGAGGCTGAGAGAACAGACTTTCATGATTGGGTCAAGAGAAATCAGGGCTGAACAGAATATACTAACTTTGTTTTGTGGTATCTGGAGAAGAGCAGAAAAAAGAAAAATGGGAAATGTCAGGAAGGGGCTTAAAAGGCGGAAGTAAGGGGAGAAAAGCCATCACTAGAAATAATCAGATTTGCTTAGAAGCCTGGGAAGAAAACTTAAAAAGTGATATGCCACTTTCCATTTTTTTTCTTCCCTCAAAAATTATTTCCAGTATTATAAAAACAAAACCCTTAAAACGATGTATTGAATTAAAAAACAGAGGCCCAGACAGGAAACGCCTAGGCTGGAGTAATAATTCAGATTTGGAGGGGCGCCTGGGTGGATCAGTCAGTTAAGCATCCAACTCTTGATTCTGGCTTGGGTCATGATCTCAGGGTTGTGGGATCCAGCTCCATGCTCAGCGGGGAGTCTGCCTGAGATACTCTCTTGCCTTCTCCCTCTGCCCCTACCCACTGTGCACTTTCTCTAAAATAATAAATGAATAAATCTTAAAAAAAATTCAGATTTGGAAACAAACAAAATTTCTGCAACAGAAAAACTAGGGGGAATAGGACATTTGCTCTGAGAGAAAAGACAGGGTAGGGTGTTCACACACATTCTCTCCAATCCTACTAAGCCCCTAACTTAGGCTGCCATGTGCCATTGTACAGATGGTACAATCACTATTTTTATCTAATAAAATGTGATGGAAAAAGAGAACTGATCATTAAAAGAATAGTGACTCTTTTTTTAAAAGTTGAGTAATATAAGTGAATTTATTTCAAGTTCCTCTCTTAGAAAAGGTACTATGTGTTTGGATGATGTAAACCAAATTTGACTTTGCCATAGAAATAATTTGATAGTTACATACCTCGACTAATGGTGTAATTTCTAACTTTCATTCAAATGATGAAAAAAGTATTTATCATATACCTGTATATGACAATCTATTTTTTAAATACACTTGTAGATTTTTATTTGTTTATTTTTTAAAAAGATTTTATTTATTTGAGAGAGAGCAAGAGCTAGAGAGATCACTGATGGAGAGGGAGAAGCAGACTCCCCACTGAGCAGAGAGCCCGAGGTGGGGCTTGATCCCAGGACCCCGAGATCATGACCTGAGCCAAAGGCAGACGCCCAACCAGCTGAGCCACCGAGGAACGCCATGTAGATTGATTTTAAATCAGATCAGTACATGATACAGACTGGTCTTGCAGTTTTTCATAGACTAAAATGGAAATTTCTAAACACAGCAGTGTCTGCCTGTGCAACAAATACCTGTAAGGTAAAACAGGTGGTTTTGTTGTTGTTGTTGTTTTTAAGTAGTCTCCACACCTAGTGTGGAGCCCAACACGGGGCTTGAACTCACAACCCCGAGATCAAGACCTGAGGTGAGATCAAGAGACAGATGCTTAACCAACTGAGGCACTCAGGTGTCTCAAAATAAGGTATTTCGATAGAACTATATCCACATGAACAAATCAGGGAAGAGAAATCTGAAAGGGTTTCTATATACCTTCTAGCTAAAAGCAAACAAACAACTCAACCAAATTATTAATGGCTCCAGATACTAAACTGCTAAAGGAAGGGGGGAAAAGGCTGTGAATTCTATTTTAAGAGCTCTTCTTGCAAAACCTAACTGGCTTCATACTATGGTTTTGTTGTTAGAGCAGGATTTAAAATTATAGATGGAAGGCTTTATCAGCTACATTTTCACAAAAATTACTGTATGTATTGACATTAAAGTGGGTCAAGTTATTCCTAATAATAACAGTCTACTAGAAGGCTTTTATAATGCATACAAAACCAGGTATTTGGACAATATACGGCAATTTGACAAATAAATATAGTTTAAGAGACTTGTGACAGATAAAGTGAGAAGCTACAGGAGGCCTAAACTCAGAGAGAGAGATCCCTAAGTAAGAACTGCATCTGAAATCCAGTGTGTATGACAAATGAACAGTTCAAGGACAGTGATGCCATCTAAGACATAGATTTGTGAGGCTAGGATTTTATAAGTTATGGAAGTCCAGAAAGTAAAGCAGAGTTAAAGTTCACACTGCTGAAACTGTCATACATAACAACTAGAGGAACACACCAATGCCTCTCACTGAAGGACCATGTATAGGATAAAGTAACAAAATGGTAGGGAGCATTCTGTCTTCTGAAACCATGATTATGTTATTTTAAAAAGGTTATAGTAGGGGCGCCTGGGTGGTGCAGTTGTTAAGCGTCTGCCTTTAGCTCAGGGCGTGGTCCCAGCGCTCTGGGATCGAGGCCCACGTCAGGCTCCTTGCTATGAGCCTGCTTCTTCCTCTCCCACTCCCCCTGCTTGTGTTCCCTCTCTCGCTGGCTGTCTCCCTCTGTCAAATAAATAAATAAAATCTTTAAAAAATAAAAATAAAAAAAAATAAAAAGGTTATAGTAAATGAAATGCTCTTTCAAAACCCCAAGTTTCAGCTTTTAGTTAGTTAATTTATGTATGTATGTATGTATGTATGTATGTATGTATACATGGCTGTATCTATGTATGTAATCTCTGCACCCAACATGGGGCTTAAACTCATGACCCTTAAATCAAGGGTCACATGCTCTACTGACAGAGTCAGCCAGGCACTCCAGCTTTCAGTTTATACAATGCTCTCCAAAGCGGCCTGTAAAAATTATTCCCATTAAAATCTTTCAGAAATTTATATATCTGTGCACGTATTACCAAAATATAGGCATATAAGAATATGTTTTCTTTTCTCTACTTATAATGTTGGGCCCCTGCTCAAGCCTACCTTCAGCTCACTGGGAATTTTTATTTTTAAATTAAGGTCCTACATGTTTTATCTATACCATAAAATTATACTTAGTGTTTCAGTTTATCATGTAAGTAAGACTTCGCATTGTCTTATAATGTTTGCTAATTGCTTTGGGTCTCCAAATCCTTGTTTCTCCAACCAGATTATGTAGCTCCTTAAAGGAGATAGATCTTGTCTTCTTCTTTTTTTTGTATTCCTGTCACTAACTAGCAAGACTAGGCAAATAGAAGGAGTTCAAATACTTCTTGTTTAAGTGATTGACAAGTGAATTTTTAGACATCAGCCTTCTTCAAACATGTCAGAGCCTCTGTATATACTAGAATTGCCAGGTACAGCACATCTTATTTCCTTAATGTTAGCACTGATGGCAGCTCCACAGCTGCATCACTGGTTTACTCTTCTAAACCCACAAAATCTTCGCTGCTCCTCAAAGCTACCATATATCTGCTGATCTAATCATAATGGTAACTACATTAGAAATGCGCCAACTGTCTAATCAGCATCTTTCAGTAACTGCATTCTTTGTATTTTTATACTTTTGCTTGAAGCATATAAGTCAGATGAAAAAAGACATGTATAAACTAGAAATATACACAGAAAATCAGAAATAAAGCAAAAATCAGCTCTTAGGACACATGAACACATGAGCTCTATTTAAATAGTTAGAAGTTCAAATAAACTCACATTATACTTTGTATTCTGGATCCTAGACTCTGAAATGACTTTACAACAATCAATAATGTTGGTTTTCTTGTTTGTTTGTTTGTTTAAACCAAGACCTTAAGCCAGAGGGCAGGGACAGTATCTCTTTGTTCTTCCAGTAGCTCGCACTGTCAGGTACACACAGCAGTTCAGTTAATGAATGAGCGAAGAAAATTTACCAATATCACCAAATTCTTCTGCGTATTCTAGATTATTGCTCTCTACATATTTTCTTGAACCCAAACACTCTATCAAGACTTTTGTGTGACTTCCACAAAAACAAAAAGTAGGATAGAAAGATGAGGGCAAGCAATTTTTGTCAAATCCTGGGCAGCTAGAATAGTATTTAATTTGGGGGCACCTGGGTGGCGCAGTCGTTAAGCGTCTGCCTTCGGCTCAGGACGTGATCCCAGCGTTCTGGGATTGAGCCCCACATCAGGCTCCTCCGCTACGAGCCTGCTTCTCCCTCTCCCACTCCCCCTGCTTGTGTTCCCTCTCTCACTGGCTGTCTCTGTCAAATAAATAAATAAAATCTTTAATTTGGCAACTGAAGTGCTTCCCAGAAGCAGTATTATAAAAATCTCTTATTTCCAAGATCTTAAAAATGACCCAGTATATTACAATCCTGGCTTTTAAAAAAGTGAATTAAACAATACCAATTTATATTAAGAAACATAATTTGTTATTTAAATAACTGCTGAGACATCTGACAATGGTGTTCTACAAATAAGAGTTTTGTGAAGACTAAGTATGTGTATTTTTGTGTTATTTGATTTTCTACATATTTTCGATTTTTAAAATTGCCTATTAAAAAAGAAAGAGTAAAATAGGCAGCAGTTTCTTGGTTCTCTAAAACACTGCTCGGCTATTCTCTTTAAAGTCTACAGTCGAATTTTTGAAATTGTTCTTAAGAGGAGGAGCTATGATATTTTTTTCTTCCGAGATTAACAGTGATAGGATTCAGGAAGTTGAATTTACTATTAAATTCTGCCAAGGTCCTCTACTTTTCACAAGTATTTATCATATAAATTGAATATTACACCCCACACCCCTGATCTTTGGTACCCTCTTCTGTATACCACAATCTAGAATCCCATGATACTTTTAAAATACATCTACAAAATCTCTGGTACTATTCCTTTCAAGAAGAGGAGCTTATTTCCTTGCCTCTTAACTTATTTCTAACAAGCAGAATAAAGGTATGTGATTTTTAGAGACTAAGTCATATAAAGCACTGTGGCTTCCTTCTTGTTCTCTCTCTTGGATCTCCTACTTTCTTACTTTGAGGAAGTTATGGGCCTGGTTGTGAGAAAGGCCCAGATGGAGAAGTCTCCTGCCAACAGTCATGTCAGTGAGCCATCCTGGAAGTGGGTACTCCAACCACACGGACCCTCTAGATGACTGAAGCCCTTGCCCATGTCCTGATTTTAATCACATGAGGTCTTGAACCAGAACCATCTAGCTACGTGACTTCCAAATTTCTGACCCACAGGCACTGAGATAATAAATATTTGTTTTAAGCTGTTAAGTTTGGGGGTAAAATTTGGGGCACTTTATTGTATGATGGATGATGCAATGACCCGTTTGCCAAAATAATATCTCATCAAGAAAGACTGTGCAAACTATGGTGGTGTACAAGAAGTGCAACTCAGGGGAGGCTGGGTGGCTCAGCCTGGATAAGCGTCCAACCCTTGATTTCGGCTAGGGTTGTGACCTCAGGGTGTGGGATTGAGCCCTGTGTCGGGCTCCGCACTGAGCATGGAGCCTGCTTGACGTTCTCTCTTTCCCTTTGCTCCCCCTGCCCTGCCAGTAAAAAAAAAGAAGTGAATCTCAGGTTTTCCATTAAACTGAGTACTTTTTCCCTAATGCCTCTAAACTATAAGCAGAGTACTAAGAGTCATCCAATTATACAAGCTCTGATGTCTTTTTTTTTTTTTTAAGATTTATTTTTAGAGAGAGCATGCATGTACATGCACATGGGGGGTGGACAGTGGGGAGAGGCACAGGGAGAGGGAGAGATAATCTCAATCAGACTCCCTGCTGAGTTTGGAGCCTGATTCAGGGCTTGATCTCACAACCTTGAGATCATGACCTGAGCCAATATCAAGAGCCGGATGCTTAACTGACTGAGCCACCCAGGCGCCCCTTGACTTAAAGGACTCCTGCATGCTCTGTGTAGGAATACCATGAACAGAGGCTGAACTATAAATTTCATGTTTCTCAAGTAAAATTTTCTAAAAGAGCTTCTTTCCTCTCAATATACCCCTTTCCTCCACTCTTTGTCTCATTTTCCAAGGGACTCGAGGTTGGCATTTGGCATGTCAATGGGTCTTTCCCCTGTCAAATATCCTAACCAAATCTTAAACAAAATACATAGTCTAAAGAAAACAAATCCTCAAATCACACACCAAACTGAAGGAAAGGACTGTGGGTGGTTAGTAGCTTCTTTGTGTTATTGGTTCAAAGCATTTCTATTAACTTAGTAATTCATTATAGAGGCCAGGCCAAATGACTAGGAATGTGATTTCTAGAAATCATTTAGTTTTTAAGAAGACTAATAATATAAAAGTATATTGAAAACAGAAAAAAATGAACTGTACCATTATCTTAGTCATTTCTACATCATGCCTTGCAGTTTTTACACGTAGATGCGTACTTTTACAAAATTGCAACTGATAACCAATATTTTTTCATTTTGAAAAAACCCTGATAGATCCAAAATCGAAGTTCTTTAGGAACGGATTTTCCTTGTATTAACTAAAAGTAAATTTAATTATGACTCAATATGTATAGAACAACATATATGCCAATTGAAAAGATTTTAATTTCAATTATTTAATTAGGCAGTATTTTTCTAAATGAAGCCTAACTTTTTACAATATACAGCCAGCTCTCAAATATTCAATAAACCCAATTTATTCATTCTTTTAGAATATATTTACTCTTCTTTTTAATCTGTTATATATTTAGTGCTCATTAACACTTTGGCTCTGGATATATAAAGAAAGATGAGAAAGCTGAAATACAAGAGACTAATTTTTATTTTTATTAAATGGTTACAGTATAAGAAGACTGAGTGGATGAGCTATTCAAGGTATTAAATATGTGGCTGTCAGATAAACGTTTCCCCTACTAGTAAAGATCATTAAGAGGACTCATTGAATTTAGATTTATTTCTTACTTGGAGCTTTATATTTTTCCCTCTGTTGTCTGTCTACAAATTAAAGTCACAACTGATGCAACATTGTTAATTCTTCAGAAATAAGCCATCTCTGACATAATTTCTGTTACTTACATTTAACGTTAGCCCAGGTATCCAGACATATATTTTATGAACAAAAGACATCTTATAAAACTAAAACAAATGTAATTTAAAAAAGAATTCTGTTGAAGGTTCCCACTGAACACTTACTGACTGAAAAATAAACTCTACAACTTTCATAAACAATGACAAATTATCCAAATATAAAATAAACGAAATTACCAACATATCTAAGAGTCTTTTACACCATCCCATTTGTTCAAACCAAGACTAATCTCTTCAAAAATACCTTCTCTATATTTTGAACTGATAATAATCTTCAAAGAAATGTTATAACTGCAATATGGGAATTTTGAATAAAAATTAATGGTAAATAATAGTTAGAAGTCCCTGAAACAAGAAAGTGGAATGTATAGTTTACTTAAGCACTAAATTTATAAGTCACCATTATAGAGTAGTTCAATTATTTTATAATATACTATAATAGATCCAATCACAAAACTGTATTTCAGAAGTCAGAATCACTGTTTCTGAATTTTGTCTTTTACAGAATAATCCTAAACATATTCCAGTGCCAGGGTTTCTTGTATTTATCAGCATTTTCAGACAAATGGAAATTGCAGTGGGGGTGAAGAGATGAATGATCCAAATAAAAAAACAAGAATGATTTTAAAAAAATGAAATGGAAGATACTTTAGAGAACTTCCCATTCTAAAATCTTTATATATAGAAATGTTTCTAAATTGGATTTCTCATATTTGCTGTTAAATGAAAATAAGTTTAGGTAGTCTTAGTTATGGGATTGGTAACTGAATAACCTTGGCACACAAAGCTAAAATCTTCTACCTTATCTAGAAGAAAAGAAATAAATACAGCATTCTTGACTTAATTGGTCTTGTGCATGTTAAGAGTCCTCATTTACTGGGAGATCTTATTTTATTTAAAAGCTGTTTCATCCTATTAAAACCTAACTCATTAAAAAAAATTCCCTTTTAAACATAACATTTCAATGACTCACAAAAACATGGAGACCAATATGCACGTATATATCCACTACCTTGATTTAACAAGTGTTAATATTTTGCTTCAGCTCTTTTCTTTAAAAANTTTTTTTTAAAAAAAAAAAAAAAAAAAAAAAAAAAAAAAAAAACTTGTGGATACAATTGAAGCCCTCTTTATTCCCTTCCCAGAATCACAGACTCTTCTATCTCCAATCATAGAGGTGATCGGTTTTCTAAAGGAGCTGGGTAACTTCCCTTCCATGTTTTTATACTTTTATTACATACTTGTGTTTTCATAAACAATGTCATAATATTTTATATTTTTAAAAATTTACATAAATTATTCCCATTTTATCATTTTGTAATTTCCACTTTTTATTCAACAGTTTCTGAAATCTAGGTATACTAATACATAAATATTCAGTTAATTTTAATTTTTCTAAAGTGTTTCATGTAAAGGTGTGCCATTCTGCTACTGATGGATGTTTAAGTTGTTTCTAAGCTATGTAGCTTGAACATTCTCATATATGTCTCCTTGCAGATACAGAATGTTCCCTTTACATTGTTTCCTTCTGCTTAAACTGGTGAGGTAGGTATTTTAAAAAATTAAGCCCAGGCAATTGAAGAAAAAAACGGAGTGTTGTTTTTTAACCCAGAATCATCTGTGCCTTACCATCTACCTCAGTTAAATGTTTTATTTCTTTGTTAAATGCCTGCGATATAGAAAGAGAATACCAGGAAACAC
Source organism: Ailuropoda melanoleuca (assembly GCF_002007445.2). NCBI lineage: Eukaryota > Metazoa > Chordata > Mammalia > Carnivora > Ursidae > Ailuropoda > Ailuropoda melanoleuca. The sequence continues at coordinate 130,927,983 of NC_048219.1, read as the reverse complement.
GAAACAAACCTAATAAGCCTTTATATTACTTGGAAACAGTGCTTCTACTTAAAAACATGGAAGTCATTTGTTTGTGTATAAATAGAATTTGTTTAAATTCCAATGGTGGATCTACCTCAGGAAAATAAAACAAGGAAGATGTGTTATGTATTGGCATTTGAATGTTGCTTTTTGCAGAAGCAATGGCAGGACTGAAAAGAATCTTGTCCACCCTCTCCCCTGTTCCTGCCCACCCATATTTCATAGAATACTGACTGAATAATTCAGGAAGTCTGTGGAACCTGATTTCTCATTTCTTATTTCCTTTAGGGAATAAACCAGCAGTGCAGTCTACCTTTAATTGTTTTTCTCTTGGTATTCCTGATTTTACTTTATCATGTGGCTGATCAAGAGTCAAATTATTCTTCCTTGCTTCACTGTCTTCAAGCAGGGGAAAATAGCCAAAACTGTTATCTGCAAGACAAAAACCTCTTGGATGTAAGTAGAGAACCCCTGTTTTTGGTACCACCTGGAAAAATAAAAACAAACCAGAAACCCTAATTTTAAAGAGATTTTAAACTATGAGCTTCAAAAATTCTTTAGATAATAATTACTTTGACAATTAAAATTTTCCCATTTAGATTTTTTTCATTCCCACTAAATACACAAAACTCCCACTCCCAAAATAAGTGGTGTAAAAAATATGTAGAATTTAGAAAACCAGAAGCTCTTTGCAACTTCATATCAACAATAGCAATTAAACTTTTAATAAGCCATATTTTCCAGGTATGTATCCCTTGTTTAAGATAATTATTTGCCTAACTACTCCATACTTATTCTAGCAAAATTAGAAAATGCAGATATGCCAAAAATAAATAAATAAAAGCTCCCCACAATTTTTATGACCTGTGAATTATTCCTGTTAACATTTTGGTTTATATTTTATCACAGTTTTTCTTTTTCTATACATATAAATTCAAACAAGAATCCCTTTTTGCACACATAAAATAAAATTATATATATATTTTTATCCTGCTTAGTTCATTTTTTAAATATTATGAATGTCTCATGTTAGTAAGTTAACATCTATTATCACTTTTTCTTGGCTACATAGCTGTTCGTTATATGAATGACTAATTTAACTGTTGAACACTTCTTTATTTCTAATTTTTCATTATTAGACATTACATTGTGATAAGCAACCTTGGCATACATGTCTTTGAGCTCCTGAATAAATATTTTCTTATGACGTATTTTTAAGGACTTGAAATTTTCATTTAAAAGGCACAGACATTTAAAAAAAGTTTTTGCTATTTAAGGTGAATTGTCTTCTAGGAAGTTTCATCAACTTAGAGTTCTACAATATAGTATATGTGAATGTTCATTTCCCCATACCCTGCAAGTATCCATTTCTTAAATAAAAATATGTAACTGTACCACAGTTACTAAAATACCAGAACTACTGAGAAACAATGAAGAAATATAAAAGAAAAATTTGATTTCCACCTTTCTTTTCTCCAAGAGGTTCAAGAAATGCATAAAAAATTAATATGAACATACCTTGACTGGAATTCACAAGAAATAACTGTGATTTTAGCTTGTCAATAATAGTTTGTTGAAGTGACAGCTGTTCCTGTTGCTCACGTATTATCTGCTCATAGTTCTCAGTCTGCTGACATAAAAACCAGTTAGCCTGATATTCACTGACAGATATGTACATACATTTACTGTCCATTAATAATTAATTACATATAGATATGAGTTGCCCTGCTGCCATTTCCCAGGTATTGAACATGTTATTTCTGAACTAAAAACTGGCTCCAATAGCGTATTAATAATCATTGTAAACATCACTGATTTAAAACACTGTAAAATTTAAAAAATCATCTTAATTAAAGAAATTTCAGTTAATAGTTCAATGTATGGTTTCTTGGTCCTTCAGTTAGGATAAAAATTGTAATTTAGAATTCAGTCCCTAATGACAACAAAAGAGCATGAATAACAAAATGGATGCTATATTATTCTATAAAAATACCTACTAACTTAAAAAATGTTAAGATTTAACTTAAAAAATGTTAAGATTTCCAATCTTTTAAATAAGCAGTTTTGAATTTGTATTTAGAGTATAAAACCACAAAGGAAGGAGCATACTAAAACTGTAATGAAAACAAAGCAGCAAGTACAAATTATAAAATTATATTATCAGAAACTTCTTTTCTCAGATTAAATTTTAAGAAGTCAAGAGAATATCCAGAATCCTTACTGGGTATCTTAAATATCATAATTTCCCTTATATTTTTAGTCCATTCATCTTGCTATTTTATTGCAATGACTGTGAGAATTAAGCAATGAAAGAAGATAGCAGTTTGTATTAGAGAATAACAGATGTTAACAAACCTTTAAGCAAATATGAAAATGTTGCATTACAATTACCAAATTAGTATGCAGTCTTAAAAATATATTATCAACAAATAATAGAGAACTCTTTATCAATAAAGAACAATAAAGGAGTAAATCATAAATTCCCTGAATGTAAAATAGGGTCTTAATAATCTCAGAATGTCCTTCAGCAGATACTAAATATTTGATTTTGAGGGATGCCTGGGTGGCTCAGTTGGTTAAGTATCTGCCTTCAGCTCAGGTCATGATCCCAGGGTCCTGGGATGGAGCCCTGCATCAGGCTCCCAGCGCAGCAGGGAGCCTGTTTCTCGTCTACCCTCTGCTGCTCCCTCTGCTTGTGCTTGTGCTCGCTCTCTCTCTCAAATAAATAAAACCTTAAAAAAAAATTTGATTTTGAATTGAATTTTTATCATAATTAAAAATCAGTGAAATTATTATTTTCAGAGACCAATACGCTTAAAGTTCTTTATAAGTTACACAGCTGTTCCTAGATTCCCAAAATAAATTAGCTTAGGAAATTAAAGCAAAATACCACATTTTCCCAAATAAAGGGTGAAATTTTATAAGTAATACATTTCAAACAAGAATAACTGACAGAGCTGATAAGTAACTCAACTGGTTTGTTATCTTTGCATGTTGCCTGAGAGTAGTGTTATATAACTTGATACGCCCATAGAATTCTGCAAAGTAATTTATACATAGGAGATACTTAGTACATCACTGATGAAAAAAAAGGAAATAAGGAATCCAAGTTAAAAAAAAAAAAAGAAGCCTAATTTTATTATTATAAATAGAAGAATGTACGTTGTGAGTCCAATTGGACCATATGACCTATGGTTATGAGTCTCAGAACTAAACCTTAAACACTAGGGCCATGCCTCTCAGACCAAGACATCTTATTCCTACATAAATTTATATCCAAACCCCTAGAGTGAGTAGGTTGACTGAAAGAAGGATTTAGAGGTTTGTAGCAAATTCTATAATAGCTTAAATTTACCTGGGCTACACAGAATTACCAGGCTGAGGAATCAGCAAACATGCTGATGTTACTTCTTCACTATCTACTTCTGTGTATTTACAATGTTCTCCAAAGAACTCAAAGCTCTTCATAAACACTGAGCAATAATTGCCCATTCTTTCACATTTCGATAGGTAAAAATATTCTACTATCCAGACATTAAGTAACCAGGACAAAAAACTTAGCAATTAGAGATAGGCCCAGAAAAAATGTGTAAGTTACTCAAACCTCGGCTCACTCTCCTTCTACTATATATATTTTTTCCCACCTTCATGAAAAACCAAGGGACTTGTATTTTCTTTTGGAACCAACTCAGAAGGCTCTGCCAGGTAATATTCATCTTTTAGTCTCTGGCTTGAACACACCTACATATAAAATATTATAGTAAATGAATAATGCTGAAAATGTACTCATTGGCTGGGAAAAATTTCAAGTTGAAGTTTTGAACTATTTCTTAAACTACTTAATAAAGTACTTTATAAACGCCAGCAAACTCTGTAATAACTTAAAAACTCATATTCCGGAAGTACAGTAGGGGAAAAAGAACAGCAATGGTCCTTGTTTTCTTACTGCTTTTTCCACATACTTACATTATAGCAATTATAGTATTCTAATTATACTTCTGATTTTGCTTTAGACTATGACCTCTTCAAGGGCAGAGGCTTATTTTCTTCTGGTATCTCTAGAGTATAGCAGAGTGGCTGGCCAATTTTGAGATGCTCAGTAAATATTAGTGGAATAAACAGACTTTAAGTTGTTAACTAAGTATCAGAGAAATAGACATGACCTCAGAAGTTACCTGAAAGAATGGAGAAAAGGCTTTGCTTATATTTTATAAGGGAAACAGGAAAAATGGAGACAGGTCAGTAGGTGAATAAGACAAAAGGAAATTAAGTTTGAGAAGATGGGTACAAAAGATAGGCAGGGGTGCCTGGGTGGCGCAGCGGTTAAGCGTCTGCCTTCGGCTCAGGGCGTGATCCCGGCGTTATGGGATCGAGCCCCACGTCAGGCTCCTCTGCTGTGAGCCTGCTTCTTCCTCTCCCACTCCCTGCTTGTGTTCCCTCTCTCGCTGGCTGTCTCTATCTCTGTCAAATAAATAAATAAAATCTTAAAAAAAAAAAAAAGGCAATATCTAAAGATCTTTTTCCTTTTTTTTTATACCATCAGCAAAAAAGGGTACTAATTCAAGAAAAGAAAATACATATTCAGAGAATAATAGAAAGATTTTGACCACAAGGCTATGAGAGGGAAAGTCCAGAGAAGATACTGTATCAAATTGGGAAATAACCAGTAGAATTAAATTTATTTGTTATATTTGGAAACTGAAACAGTACATTTTTTTCTTTTTATTAAATGCTTTTGTTCATTGAACAGATCTGAATAAACTTACAACCTGAAAAGTTCTTTTAAAAGGTCAGATAATTGTTATACTGTCACAGTATTTAAAAAAAAAAAACAATACAATTACAAATCAAGTACATTCCAGCCCCATCAAAGACCCCACAAAACAGAAAAACCACTAACAACCACATTGAAAATGTACAACAGCAATGTCTTGTCAACACTTCTGTACAGAGCACAGACATGACAGCTAAAACAGACAGAAGAGAAGATGCTTTTGACAGCCAGTGTGTGTGAATGATTCTTTGAGTCAGATGGCAGCAACAAGTTACCAACTAGGAGATCTGCATGACAACTAACCATCCATCTGTATCAAACACCATCTGGCCAAGATGACTCTGGCTTCTGTGTATTTGACACTCCTTCCAATTCCAAAGACTAGCAAAACAAGTGGTCTACCAGCATCTAAAAAGGTAAACAGGTACTTAGGTACTTGTGCCATAATGTACTCTGTATTCTTTCTTAGTGTTCAAAAGTAAAACTTAAAACAATGCTGATCAATATACTACACATTTTAAATTTATTAAAAATGGTTGTCCATACATGTCCTTCCCTGGTCATAAACAAAGCAGAAAGCTTATCTTTAGAACTGTCCCTTTATCCAGGGAAAATTTCAATTCATCTTCAAAACTACGGCAGCATATTCTCTATAATTTTGGATATACAGCTGCTCAAGTTTTCATGGGTTTCATAAATATTAAAAGAGTTCTATAAATTGAATTTTTTTTCCTACTGCTGACACTGAAAACTGTCATTTTTCATATTTTCCAAAGCACTTCTTTCCTAGATGCGGGAATAAAAGTTCAAGTGCCCTTCGTCATCAATGATACTTGCAAAAGGTCAAACATTGTCTCTTTTCAACCTCAAGATTTAATCTCAATACTCTGAAAAATACCATTGTTTTCCTCCAGGTATAAAGACAATAGGAATTAAATAAACTGAATGGGTTAAAAAAGAATCTCAATTTAAAAACCTTTCAGACTGTTCCAAGATTAACAAAGAGAACAAAAGCTTTATAGAAGGCTACCACAAATGCTCTCAATAAGGAAACTCCACAGTTCATGGAAGTAAGAAAATTAAATAATAACTGTCCCAATATACAACACTTCGATCACAAACTACCTTATCTTGAAACTCTGGGTAAACTAAATATCAACTTCAATTTTAAGTTTAAAAAAAAGAGATTTCTAGGATTAGCAACTTAGAGATCCTGGTTTACACAGTTTATTCTTCAACCATTCTCTGCTACATTTTCTTATAACTAGGTTACAAGCCCTGCTATTCCCCCCCACCCTGGCCCCATCAAGACTTACCTAGACCTGCAGTTCGACAGATGAGGTTATCAATTTGATTATCCACTATTTAGTGACAGTGCTGCCACCAATTTCTCAGTATGCCAAATGGTAAAGAATGACAAACTATTTTTATTTTATGATCTTGTGTTTTGGTTCTGATTAATTTATTTATTAGTCTCTTTGAGCTTTGTTTTCTTTCTTTCTGAAATGAAAACGGTATCTGCCTGAAGGACTGAAGGAAATGGTGTGTGTAAGTTATCTGGTACATAATAAGCTTTTTGCAAATGTTAGTTCCTTTCCTTTAATAATGAGCAAGGTATCTCTATAATATCTGTTACCATAGCATCTAGTGTATGCATCCATTAACTAAAGCCCTGATAGCCACTAAACATGGATAATATGTGTCACCAGACTTACCACACAACTTCCCCATGCTCTAAGCCAGTTTTCTCAGTCCTTCTTCTAGTTCATTGTAACCCAGGACTCAGAAGTTTCTTTTTGAGAAAGCAGTGTAGTACCTCCATTGAATCAAAAACATTCTATCAAGTAAAAAAACCCCTAAAAACCCTGGTTGTTCAAAGTTTGCAAAGAGAAAAAATAGTCGAAAATGATTAAGTAACAATTAATGGCTGTTAAAAATCACAAAAGTAGCACATTTGTTAAGAAAATGCAAAAAAAAAAAAACACAACAAAATGTCTACCATCACTACCACAACAAAACCCCACATATGCACAAGGTAAAAAATAAGTCTTTTCCTCTACTGTGACTTCCATTCCTCCAGAGTTAACTACTGACACTTTGGTATGTACCCTTTCAGAACTTCTGTGCACATATATATGTATCTTACTTTTTAAAAACTGTGAACTATTCTGTAACCAAAATTTTCAACAATACATTATCATCATATGATCATTTCACTGAATACTTACTATGTACCAAAATTGGAGAGCTCTATTTTATTTCATTTTAGTCCTTTAATCTTCTGAGTAGATTATTTTCCACACTTTACAGGTGAGAAAATTGAAGACACAAAGAGGTACAAAATAACCTGCCCAAAGTCTCTCAGTAGGCAGTGGACCTGGGATTTGAATTCAGGTTTGCCTGACTGCCAAAGCCCAAGCCCTTAAATAACCACTGTGGCATATCGTGTAAGTATATCCAGTTCTACCAAGATTGTCTTTTTGCTATATACTCTCTCCTTAACAATCTCATCTGAAGTGGCAGGTTATACACTAGACTCTCAAATTTTTCCTTCTAGCCCAGACCTCTCCCCTGAGGTTTCTAGGTCTCTCCTCTAGATTTATGTGGCCAAGTGCTGTTGGGAAAGCATTTCAACTTTTACATATTCAGAATTGATGATCTCCTCCCTCCAACTTCTCTTTCTCCCTCCTCCCACCCCAGCTCCCTGCAAAATCAGGTCCTTTGGACTCCCTCTCTGTATATGGCACCCCTATCTATCTATCTATGGCACATCTATCTATCTATCTACCAGACATCCATCCATCCATCCATCCAGATAGCCACTATCTATCCAGAAACCTGTAACAATCCTTGATATCTACTTGTTCTACAGTCAATCCGTTATCAAGCGTCAGTTTTAATCTTGAATCTCTCAAATCTATCCACTTTTTTTTATCTCTAATGTAGCCATCACCATTCAAGCCATCACAACCTTAATTATCTACTGCAATAACCTCACTGCTCTCCCCTAAATGTATCAGCCGATCCATTCTCTAAACTGTAGTCATTGTGTTTTGCAAAATGCATATGTAATCATAACATCCATTCAGTCCTTCCACCCTTCACCCATAAATATCTTAATATCTTGGTTTCCTACTGTTTTCAAAATACAGAACCAAAAATCCTCAATATGGCCTCTAAAGACCCTACACAGTCTTGCCCCCGATTCTTCTCATTGTACATTTCCCTTATACTTTCAATTCTTTTAGGCCAATGAGTCTTTATAACATAGGTCCTTATACTTGGAGAGTACCCCGACTGTGCCCTTTCAAAAATTACTTCATAAAGACTATCTTCTCTGACCTCCTAGATTAGGTAAAGTCCCTAACAGATGTTCCAATAGCAGTTTACTTTTCTTCCTAACACTTACTAGACTTTGAAAATTTACATTTATGAGATTACTTGACTAGTCTCTGCTTTACTAGATGTACCACCATTCCATGAAGCAGGGAGCATGTATGCCTATCACTGTGGACCCAATACTTAGAACAGTTCCTGATACAATATACTGAGCAGGTGCTCACAATATCTTTGAATGAACATTATAATTTAAACTCTCCCAATTATTAACAGATCCTTGAATTTGTATCTTAGCATACCTGTCTAAAAGTTTTGATAGGACATATTTCTAGAAATAAAAATCTGGAACAAAGGATACAAATATTTTAAATTTTGATAGGTAGAAAAAGAGTCTATGGCCAAGTATTGACAATGTACGATAGAAGAAATAAAACTTCGATCAGAAATGGCCAGAAGCACCTTTATTCTAATACCAGTAGCTTCTGTAGAAAAAAACAAGCATCAACTGCTCCACTACCATGGACACTTTACACAGAGATTTTGGGGACAAAGAAAGGAAAAAAGAAGAGTGGTAAACAATGAAGCCATTCACATCTTAATTGAAAGTAAGGGCATTATTAAATAAAGTAGTACCTATAATAAAGATATTTTATGCCTTCATACAATCCTAGAAAATATTCTACAAGCTTTTAGAAGTAACATAAGCCTGACACTTTACATTTCAGATGGGTCAAGACTAACTCAAGGATAAAGCAATGTGACAACACGATCCTTAATGGCTTAACATTTGTTGTCAGAAAAATGTTTGGATCTGGGGTGCTTGGGTGGCTCAGTTGGTTAAGTGTCTGCCTTTGGCTCAGGCCATGATCCCAGGGTCCTGGGATTAGGCCCCGCATGGGGCTCCCTGCTCAGTGGGATAGTCTGCTTCTCCCCTTACCCTGACTCGTGCTCTCTCTCTCCCTCGCTCACTCTCCCTCAAATAAATAAAATCTTAAAAAAAAATGTTTGGATCTATAATTTATGACAAAAAGACAGTGCATGGTCAAATTTAGTCTTATTTGAGGATTTCATCTTAGATTCATTATTTAGTCAGTTAAGGCTTTTAGCAAATGGGATGGGTCTAAATATTCTGTATCCTTCACTTTTCTTAGCAGTACAAAGAAAGGAAATTTTCTTTGTAAGCACCTGAACTATCTTATAATTAAGAGATTTCTACCTTTGTATATAAGATATTGTTGATTTTTCACTTTTAACCAAAAACTGGCAAGAAGAGACAAATATGTTTTATTCCACATTTCTCTCTTTTCAAAATTAAAAAAATAAGATTTTATTTATTTATTTTCAGAGAGAGAAAGAGCATGAGTGGAGGGAGGAGCAGAGGGAGAGGGAGAGAGAGAATCTCTAGCAGACTCCACACTGAGTGCAGAGCCTGATGCAGGGCTTGATCCCAGGACCCTGAGATCATGACCTGAGCTGAAATCAAGAGTCGACTGCATAACTGACTGAGCCACCCAGGCATCCCTCCAGATTTCTCTTTTTAACAAAGGAGATTTATATTTTCTTTTTACATAATACAAAGATCTTGGGAAAAGCAGGAGATCAGCTGTAGGAAGTTTTCTGAAACTTAATTCATTTATGAATATGGTAATCTGATTTTAAATGGCAATCATTTTAAAATTTCAAAATGTTTTAATTATTTTATTCCTGATTCTTCTCTTGAAAAGATGGTCAAAGAAGCAAAAGAGGATATTAAAGTCTTTATTAAGTATACTTGGTTTCTTCCACAGAACAGTGGCAGAAATGTACAAGAAACAACTTGGTATAAGTAATAAAACTGATTAAAATATTTTAAGTCCACATTATGGACTCTTGTCATGTTTGATACTCTCCAGCAACTTTAGCCTCGTCAGTCAAAAGATGTGGCAAAGACTGCTAATTATTCCCCCATACATATTTTTGTTTTTTCTTTCAGTAATACAGACTTTTACCTGGACACATGGTCATCCAGTTGAGGATATATTTACAGCCATATGACCATATGTCTAAGTTCTGTTCACAGGATGTGAACAGAAGTGACCTGTACAAATTTTGGACTGCATTATTAAAAGAAAGCTATCTGCTCTTCCATGCTTCTCTCTGGTCTCACTGGCAGGGAAATGTTAACAAGTAGAATTGCCACTGTGATTCCAGAGAGGGAAACCATATTTTAAGGATGGTAGAGCTGCCTTACTATCCCTGCCTACTCACCTCTGGACTCTTGCATGAGAGGATAAACTTCTATCTTATTTAAGCACAGTACTTCTTGGTCTCTTGTTAACAATAGTTTATCCTGTACCGTAACTAATTCAAGGACCAAGACAACTCTGCCACTGACCTATGTAAGAGTTTCTTCTCTTATTCTGTAAGCACATTAAAAGCTGTCCATGTCAGGGGCTACTGTGATTAAAACATTCCTCTACTCTGGAGCAATCATAAGACCTCTTAGCATGGGTACATATGAATGCTTACACAGGGCAACAAATAGAATAAGTGATTTCAGATTATGAACCTTTTAAGTGCATGCTCTATGTCTTACTTATCTTTGAAACCCTTACATTTTTTATGTACCTGGGACGTCATAAACTGTAGGATGAATGAAAGAAAAATTAATAACAAGCATTACACTCCAGTCTCTTTTCATAAGAGGTGTATAAATCACAAAGTAAGGATTCATCCAAGAAAAGAGGAACCCCAGATAGGTTATTCATAGTAATGGGAAGAACAGTTGGAATACCTGGAATGGGCTGTGATTTAGCTAGGTTAGTAAAACAAATGTGGATTCACATAAACCTAGTTTCAGTATACATTCTGCCATGTTGGCTGAAAAAAATTAACTTATTTCTGAGTCTCAGTTTTTTCATTTGAAAATGGGCTAACTATGTCTACTTTGCCAGGCTACGAGGATTTACACATAAAGTATGTGAAACTTATAAAATATATTCATTCAATGAATGATAAGTTTCCTTTCCGTTTTACGATGTAATATAAGTTTAAGGACTGAATGAGGAACAGGATGCAACTGGCTCAGCATTATCTGGGGTTATGTGACATTTTAGTATGGAGTAGAATAAAAGCTATTCTGGAAGGAAAAGCTCAAAATAGTTATGTGTTCTTAAAATGAGAGATTCTAATACAATTTAATGGCGTGGTGGCCAAGAGTGCCTAGATATTAACAATGGAAAATTTGGTATTGAACTAAAAGAGAAAAACTACTTAGGGGCCAGGGAAAGTAAATATATTTGATGACCAATAATAGGATGCTAGTAATAAAATGAGGAATCATCCTTTGAAATTTAAGTGAGGTAATTTAGGATAAATAAAAGGTGGTATAATTCTCCACAGCAGTTAGTAAAACTCATTACTCTTTTGAAATGATACAGATGAGGAAAAATTAGTGGAGGTCTGGGGATTCAATTTAACATCTTCCAAGTAGCAATGAGATATATATGGGTATAGAGCTCAGAGGGGAGATCTGGAGTAGGGAGATAAATTAAGGAGTCATTGTTATAGGTATCTGAAATTACAGGAGAAGATGAGATAGCTTTATAAGAACATAAAATAAGAAGTGAAGAAAGTCTTGAAAAACTAAAATGTACCAGCAGGGTGGTAGAGAATAAACCTACAAAGGAGATTAAGGGACTCAAGGAGAAATGAGAAAAAGCAAACATGCTATCTGGAATGTTAAAAAAACGTTTTAAGGAAGAGGTAGTACAAGAGATATGGTCAGCCATTAAGCGGAATGAGGTAGCCCTATTATATATGAATCTGCAAGACTATTGATGATTTTAGGCAAAGAAGTTATAGCCATGATATTTACGGTCAGGTAGATTTTTTTCAAATCACAGTTCTACTTGTGTTAGTACTTATAAGATACATGGTTGTGGGCAAGTTATTTCAACTCTCTTGCACTTCCTTTTCCTTATCTGAAAAATGAAAATAATACTTCCTCACAAGACCTGTATGGTGATTAAATCAGATGACTGTATAAAGCACTTTGGTAAACATAAGCTTTGATAAATCTTAGTGATGGTGATGGTGAAGATAAAGACAATTTTTAAAAATGTATTTATTTGAAAGAGAGAGAGAAAGCGTGCGCATACACGTGTGCATTCCTGCACAGTGGGGAAGTGGGGAAGAGCAGAAGGAGAGGGAGAGTCTTAAGCAGATTCCCTGCTGAGCGCGAAGCCCGATGTGGGGCTTGATCTCATGATCCTGAGATCATGACCTGAGCTGGAACTAAGAATTGGACACTTAACTGACTGTGCCACCCCAGGTGCCCCAAAGATAAAGACATTCTTTTTTTTTTTTTTTTAAGATTTTATTTATTTATTCGACAGAGATAGAGACAGCCAGCGAGAGAGGGAACACAAGCAGGGGGAGTGGGAGAGGAAGAAGCAGGCTCATAGCGGGAGCCTGATATGGGGCTCGATCCCAGAACACCGGGATCACGCCCTGAGCCGAAGGCAGACGCTTAACCGCTGTGCCACCCAGGCGCCCCCAAAGATAAAGACATTCTTAAAAAATTTTAATCTTTTTCAGATTAGCACCATTCTATTTTTAAAAAAATATGATTCACAAATTACTAACAATGCTTACCCCTTGGGAGTAAGGGAGAAGACAATCACTTTATATTTGGTGTATCTTGAATTACTTGCATTTTTTCAATACGCATGTGCTGCTTTTGTAATTTCAGCCAGTAATATTTTAAAAATCACTTACCTGCCCTTATTTGACTTTGTTTCCCTCATTAATTTGTAACACTTGGGATGCCTTTGCTTGACAGAATGCTCTTAAATGGATGTAGCACATTGACTTCTTAAATAGGAGTCTTAAATTGAGTCTTAAATTGCACTTTTCCACAGAAACACTAAGAGAAGAACTGGCCTGGAGTACGGACAACTAAGTGGTAAAAGGCTGGTGAGTTTGTACAAACAGATGAACAGCAATAAGACATAGCTAGTAAGAGAATCCAGGTTACACCAATTCTTTTCTTTTTTGCAACAGATTTTTTTAAAGTTGTGGTAAAATATATACATAAAATTTGCCATTTTAACCAATCGTAAGTGTCCAGTTCTGTGGCATTAAATATACTCACAATGTTGTGTAATCATCACCACAAACTATCTCCAGAACTTTTTCACCTCCTCAACTGAAACTCTGTACCTTTTAAACACTAACTCTCCATTCCCTTCCCTCAGCCTCTAGGAACCACCCTACCACTTTCTGTCTCTATGATCTGACTACTCTAGGTACCTCATATAAGAAGAATCATACATCTATACGTCCTTTTGTGACTGGCTTATTTCACTTAGCATAATATCCTCAAGGTTCATCCATGTTATACTACGTGTCAGAATTTCCTTCTCCTAAAGGCCGAATAAATTCCATTTTATGTATATACTGCATTTGGTTTATCCATTTATCCACCCATGGACATTTGGGTTGCTTCCATCTTCTGACTATTACAAATAAGCTTGCTATGAACATGGATATACAAATATTTCTTCAAGTCCCTGCTTTCACTTCTTTGGGGTATATACTCAGAAGTGGAATGGCTGAGTCATATAGTAATCCTACGTTTATTTTTTTGAGGGAATACTATACATTTCCCACAGTGGCTATACCATTTTACAGTTCCATCAGCAATGTACAAGAATCTAACTTCTCCATATCTTTGCCAATACAATGGGTATGAACTTGCATCTCATTGTGGTTTTGATCTGCATTTCCCCAATGGCTAATAATGCTGAGGATCACTTCATGTGCTTACAGGTCATTTGTATAACTTCTTTGGAGAACGTCTATTTGCACCCTTTGCCTATTTTTTATTCAGGTTTTGTTGCTGTTGTGGAGCTGTAGGAGTTTCTTTATATATTCTAGATATCTATCCCTTATCAGATATATAATTTGCAAATATTTTCTCACATTCCTTGGCTGCCTTAATTTTGATGAAGTCCAAGTTATCTAATTATTCTTTTGTTGCCTAATCTTTTGGTGTCGTATCTAAGAAATCACTGCTAAATCCAATGTCAAGAAACTTTCTCCCTATGATTTCTTCTAAGAGTTTTATAGTATTAGCTCTTACATTTAGGTTCTGGTTTGAGTTAATTTTTGTACATGGTGAAAGGTAAATCCAACCCATGAACACAGAATTTTCTACCATTTGTTGATGGCTTTTTTATTTTTTTCAGCAGTGTTTTGTAATTTTCAGTGTGTAAGTCTGTCACCTACTTGGGTATGTTTATTCCTAAGTATACTACTTATTTTGATGATATTGCAAATGGAATTTTCTTAATTTTTTTCATATTGTTTAATGTTAATGTATAGAAATGCTACTTACTTTTGTGTGTTGATTTTGTGTCCTACAACTCTGCTGAATTTATTAGTTCTAACAGGGTTTTTGGATGGGATCTTTAAAAGGTTTTCTACATATAAGATTATCTGCAAACAGGGATCATTTTACTTCTTACTTTCTAATTTGGATACTGTTATTCTTGCCTAATTGCTCTCAATAGGATTTCCAGTACTATCTTGAACAAAAGTGGTAAGTGGGCATCCTTGTCTCATTCCCATCTTACAAGAAAAGCCTTCAGTCTTTCACTATGGAATATTATGTTAGTTGTGGGGTTTTCATAAATGGCCTTTATTATGTTGAGATATTTCCTTCTATTCCTGGTTTGCTGAGTGTTTTTAAAAGGTTTAAAAGGGTTTGAATTTTGTCAACTGCTTCTTCTGTGTCAATTGAAATTATTGTGTGGTGTTCCTCCTCTTCATTCTGTTAAAGTGGTGTATCCCACTGACTGATTCTGTATGCTGCACCATTTTGCTTTGCAGGAATAAATCTCCCTTAGTCAAGGTCTATAATCCTTTTAATATTCTGTTGAATTTGGTTTCCTAGTATTTTGTTGTGAATTTTTGCATCAATATTCATAAAAAATATTAGTCTGCAGTTTTCTTGCAACGCTTGTGTATGGTTTTTGTATGAGGGTAATGATGGCCTCATAGAATGCATTAAGAAATGTTCCATCCTGGGGCGCCTGGGTGGAACAGTGGTTAAGCGTCTGCCTTTGGCTCAGGGCGTGATCCTGGCGTTCTGGGATCGAGTCCCACATCAGGCTCCTCCGCTATGAGCCTGCTTCTTCCTCTCCCACTCCCCCTGCTTGTGTTCCCTCTCTCGCTGGCTGTCTCTATCTCTGTCAAATAAATAAATAAAATCTTTAAAAAAAAAAAAAAAGAAATGTTCCATCCTGTTCAATTTTTGGAAAAGTATGAGTAAGGACTGGTGGTAATTCCTCTTTGAATGTTTGGCAGAATTCACCACGAAGAATTAGGCATTCTTCGTTGGGAACTTTTTAATGACTGTTAATCTCTACTTCCTTCTTTCTGCTAGCTTTAGGTTTAGTTTATACTTCCTCATCTAGTTTTCTAAGGTGTAAAGTTAGGTTATTGATTTGAGATCTTTCTTCTTTTTAATATAAGCATTTACAGTTAAAAACCTCCCAGAGTTTTCACTGCATCCCACAAGTTTTAGTATGCAGTGTTATCATTTTCATTTGTCTCAAGATATTTTCTAATTTCCCTTGTGATTTCTTCTTTGATCCACTAGCTGTTTAAGACTGTTATTTAATTTCTACATATTTTTAGTTTCCTAGTTTTCCTTCTGTTGTTGATTTCTAGTTTCAGTCTATTGTGATTAGAAAAGATACTTTGTATGAGACCAATCTTTTAACATTTAGTAAGTCATTTTTAATGGCCTAACATATGGGCTGTCCTGGATACTGTTCCACATGAACTTGAGAAAAATGTGAATTCTGCTGTTGTTGAGTGGGGTATTCTATATACGTCTGTTAGTTCCAACTGGTCTACAATATTTGTTCAAGACCTCATTTTCCTTACTGATCTTCTAATCTGGTTGTTCTATCCCTTATTGAAAGGGTACTGAAGGCTTTTTTTTTTTTTTTTTTTTAAGTACAGGGCTCACACTTACAACCATGAGATCAAGACCTGAGCCGGCACCTTAGAGTCAGATGCTCAACTGACTAAGCCACCCAAGTGCCCCAGGGTACTGAAGTCTTTGATGGTTGTTGTAGAGCTATCATTTCTTCTTTGAATACTGTCAATGTTTGCATCATATATTTTGGAGTTCTGCTATTTAGCGCATATACAGTTACTATGTCTTCTCGACAAATTGATAATTTTTTCATTATGTAATGCCCCTCTTTATCTTCTACAAAAATATTTGATATAAAGTCTGTTTTGTCTGTTTAGTTGATTTTTTGTAGGGACACATTTACACATTTTGATTCTCTTCCCCTTTCCTTTTGTGTATATTCTGTAGATATTTTCTTTGAGGTTACAACTGAGACTACATACAACATCCTTAAGTTATGACAATATCCTAAATTGATACCAAACTAACTTCGATTGCATATAATGCACTCCAACTTTATAGCTCCGCCCCCTTTGTTACTGATAGCACAAATTACATCTTTATTTATTGTGTATCCATTAATATGGATTTAAAGTAAATCTATATTTACTGGGCGCCTGGGTGGCTCAGTTGGTTGAGTGACTGCCTTCAGATCAGGTCATGATCCCAGAGTCCCAGGATCGAGCCCCGCAACGAGCTCCCTGCTCAGCAGGGAGTCTCCTTCTCCCTCTGGCCTTCTCCTGTCTTGTGCTCTTTCTCTTTCTCTCTCAAATAAATAAATAAAATTAATTTTTCTATACATCTGTCTTTTAAATCCTGTAGAAAATAAAAAGTGGAGTTTCAAACCGAAATTACAATACCAGTTTTTATATTTGTCTATATATTTACCTTTACAGAGAACTTTATATTTTCACATGGCTTCAAGTTACTATCCAGCATCCTTTCATTTCAGCTTGAAGGATACTCTTCAGCATTTCTTCTAGGTCAGGTCTAGTGGTAATGAACTCTTTCCACTTTTGTTTGTCTGGGAAAATCTGAATTTCTTCCTCATTTCAAGGACAGTTTTACCAGATATACAGTATACTTGGTTAGTAGGTTTCTTTCCTACAGACCTTAAAAATATCATCCTGTTGCCTTCTAGCCTGCAAGGTTTCTGCTGAGAAATCCACTGACAGTCTTATAGGGCCTCCTTTGTACATGATGAGTTCCTTTTCTCTTGCTGCTTTCCAGATTCTCTTTTTGTTTTTGTTGACAGTTGGATTATAATGTAGTTTGATGGAGAGCTCTTTGGATTTATCCTACATAGAATTTGTTGAGCTTCTTGGATTTGTATATCCACATTGTTTCCCAAATTTGGGAAGTTATCATTTATTATTTCTTCAAACAATCTACATCTTTTTTTTTCCCTATTTCTTTAATTTCTCTCTCTTTACCTTCTCCTATAATGTGTATATTGCTCCACTTGATAGTGTCCCATAAATCTCTTAGGCTCTGCTGACGTTTCTTACTTCTTTTATCATTTTGCTCCTCAGACTCCATTATTTCAAATGACCTATCTTTGAGTTCATGGATTTTTTCTTCTGCCTCTTCAAGTCTGCCCCCGAACCCCTCTAGTGAAATTTTCAATTCATTTATTTTATTTTTGAACTCCAGAATGCTTCACTTGTTAAAAACAATTATCTCATTGTTAATATTCTCGTTTTGTTTATATTATTGCTTTCCTCATTTCCTTTCTTTGAGTCTGTTTTCCTTTAGCTTTTTGAGCATAGTTATGATAGTGTTTTAAAGTCTTTGTCTAGTAAGTCTGACGCATGTTTATCAGGGATGGTTTCTGGAAATTTATTATGTTCTTTGAAAGGGCTACATTTCCCTGTTTCTTTGTAGGCCTCGTAATTTGTTGAAAACTGGGGTATGTGAATAAACTCTCCCAGTCTCTGCAGCCAGGTGTGAAAGATCTTTACCAATTAGCAGGCCCTTTAGCCTTAAGATTAGCTCAGGGTAAAGCCTTACGGTCTTCCAGGTATTTTCTGGTGTGTATCTTGCTTGGGCCAGTGTGTGTATGTTTCTGTTTGTTTCTGATTTTTCCTGGCTGGTTGTAGTACGTTAACTTCTCAAAAAGTCTTACCCCAGCTTCTTAGGTGGGGTAGATGTTTATTATATTCCTCTTCCTTCAATCTCTTACACTTAGATATCCACTGCAGTCTCTCTTCACATGCTAATGCTGCCCACCACTGCCTTCCACAGCTTCCAGCCTGACACCCAAACTATGCTACCATTCCCGACTCTGAGCTCCAAGTCAAGTTAGACAGAAAACAGTCCCTTGGATAGCCCACAGACAGGTCAGGATATTTCAAACAAGTTCTACCCTTCTCCTTCCTTCCTGAGGAGGGAACCAGGAATTTGGGCTATTTCCTCCCAACTGCACCACACCACTATGGTCAGGGAGTGGGTCAAGGGCAAGTAGAAATGCCATGAAATTTCCTACAGTTTTGAATATGGCTTTTTCTTGACTAGGTGTCTGCTTGGTTGCTGAAGATCACTGATTTCCAGAGCTCCTATAAAATTATTTCAATCAATCTGAACAAGGGCCTGCCACTTCCTAGTCTGCCATCTTGCTGATGTCACTTGATAGACTAATTCTTCTAAGCATAAGCATAATGTTAAGAAGGGCAGGTAGGCTCACAGACAGCAAAGCCCTTGGAGCCTTTTTGCCATCAGAATGCCACAAAGCTTCTCCAAGGTTGTCCTCTTGCTTCTCTTCTTCTCTTGCTCTGCTCTCCTTCCCATTGGTACTTCCTTCTCCTATCACTCCAAATATCTCTCTGAAGATGATTCCCAAATTGGTATTTCCAACTGGTACCTTAAAGATCCATACTTCAACTCCTGCTGATCATCTTGCCCTGACTAATCTTCTTACATTTGAACACAAAATATCTAAATCAAATCAAGTAATAATTTCCTTTACCAAAATCACTACTCAGAGCCTTTGCTCTAATTTTCATACTATGAGTTTGAGCGCTCATATATATATCATCTTATTACTAAAGATTCTAAATGAGGAATATCTAGATTGTTTTACTTCAAAGTTCAATTTCATTTCTGGGAGTAGAGTGGAACAAATTAGTGCACTTGGCACATCTGATTCTATAATTCAAAAAACAATAAATGTTCCATAAAATAAAATCCCAAGAAATGTCAAAAGTATACAGGTCTTTTCGCAATAATGTTTTAGAAAAAAGCTAATTAAAAAAACCATAATGAATGAGATCAAAGTATAAAGCTTCACGTCAGAACTCCTATTTCATTATACTATAGAGAACGTAATGGCCAATAAATCTGAATTTCAAAAAGACTGATATCTTGCTTTAAAATGGGAATTATTACATTGTCTTCTGAGGATACAGATGCCTCTGCAGTCCCCTCATATGAAGCTGTCTACATCAAACCACAGGGGTTGGGCAATGGATAGAATAGGAAGTGGGAGAACAAAAGATAAGCACTACCTTGCCTCATCATTGCTACTTCTGAACCATTAGTCCTTTAAATTTAAGCAAAAGGCCATCCACGAGGCAATCAATTATACCAGTCTTTCCTCAAAGCTGTTTATCTTACAACATACCATTCTCTCACACTACAGCATTTTGGCTCTTTTTTTTTTTTTTTAACATTTTATTTATTTATTTGAGAGAGAGAGCACACAAGCAGGGAGGAGGGTCAGGGAGAGGGAGAAGCAAACTCTCCACTGAGCAGGGAGCCCAATGCGGTATTCAATCCCAGGACCCAGAGGATCATGACCCCCAGCCGAAGGCAGACGCTTAACCATCAGAGCCGCCCAGGCGCCCCTTGGCTCTTCCTTTCACACAGTCTCTCCAAATGCTCCTAATCTTGTCACCACTTTAGGAGAAGTGCTTTGAGTTTCTTGAATTTCTCAATCCCACTCCAGCTACCCACTTTCATGACACATTATGAAGACAGAAGATCCTAAACATCAATTCAAAAACTCATTAGTAATAGTCTATTACTAATAGACCTCTCACATTCTACTCCTTCTGTATCTGTTCTCTCATTTCATGGAGATCTCAGATATAAACCCTCTTTTTGTTCTTAGTCTATTAGACTCCTAGATTAACTTCTTCCTGATGTTAGTTTGTATCTCAAAGCACACAATTTCAATTGCTTTTGTACCACCCACTTTCTAGCCACCTAACCATTCTTCTATTCCTAACCCTGCTAATCCTGGATTTGGCCATCTGCTCATTCCACTTCTGTACCAAGAAAGCTGCTGAAAATGACCAACAATCATGGACTGATACCACCAAATTCATGGTAAATGTTGTATGCAACATTTTTCTTCTCTCATTTCTTTTTTTTTTTTTTTTTAAGATTTTATTTATTTATTTGACAGAGATAGAGACAGCCAGCGAGAGAGGGAACACAAGCAGAGGGAGTGGGAGAGGAAGAAGCAGGCTCACAGCAGAAGAGCCTGATGTGGGGCTATCCCGCAACGCCGGGATCACGCCCTGAGCCGAAGGCAGACGCTTAACCGCTGTGCCACCCAGGCGCCCCTCTTCTCTCATTTCTTAACTGAAGCTGTTTCAATGCTTTACTACCATTCGCAGAATATCCTAAAATCATTTCACTCAGATGACTTCACTTTGTATTTCATAAAAAAAAAAGTCTCTTATGTAATAACCTATTTTTTTATTGAATAAATTTGACACATAACATTGTGCAAGCTTAAGGTGTACAGTGTACTACTTTGATACATTTACATGTTGTAATATGCCCTTGTGGCAATATTTATCACAGTATATAATTATAGTACAATATTATTGTCTATATTCATTATACTGTGCATTAGACCTCTATAGCTTATTCACTACTCATTATAAGTTTATACCCTTAAACATCATCAGTCTTATCCCCACCTTGTAACCCCTGTTAACTACCACTTTACTGTTTTTAAGGGTTTGACTTCTTTAGATTCCACATATAAATGATAGATGATAACCCTGCTAAGTTCCTGCCACCACCATTTCTGATTTGCAAACTTATCTTTGTGTACACCTATTTTTTTTCTTGTTCCTTCCAGTTCTCAGAGGAATAGGCGTTTCTCCTCTTCTTTCATAGTCAATTCTTTAACCTAGTTTTGAAACTCCAATAACAAACAGGTGGGCCTTATTTCCTTCCTCTCACACTCTTATCCTTCAAATACTTCTTTGCTCTATACACTCGAACCTGGAAATGCTATTTTTTTTTTAAAGATTTTATTTATTTATTTGACAGAGATAGAGACAGCCAGCGACAGAGGGAACACAGCAGGGGGAGTGGGAGAGGAAGAAGCAGGCTCCCAGTGGAGAAGCCTGACGTGGGGCTCGATCCCATAACGCAGGGATCACACCCTGAGCCAAAGGCAGACGCTTAACCACTGTGCCACCCAGGTGCCCCTGGAAATGCTATTTTATTCAAGGCTATAGTAAAGGCTTCTAGTCCATATTTGCAACCATCCACTGGACAATTTCACCTGCATCTCCCACAGGTAACTAAACCTGGTAACTAAAACCTAATTACGCATCTTATTTCCCCATCTATAAATCTGTATATTCTTCTCTACTGATCCTTTTAGTCATCAGCACCATCATCAATCTAGTTTTCTACTCCAGATACCTGAGTATCATCCTAGAATCTATGTTATCACATCCAGAAGTGGCCTGTGTTCAGGTGCCACCTGCTTTCCATTCTATTTCCTAAATAAATCTTAAATCTCTTCCCTAATTCATCCCTAATGCTTAATTTAAGTTCTCATGTTGACCTGCTTGAAATGAGTGCCATTTATTTATTTTTTTTACATTGAAGTATAATATACATACAGTTGACCCTTGAACAGCATGGGTCACTTATATGTGGATTTTTTTCCAATACATACAGCACATTACTATATATAAATGTATTTTTTCTTCCTTATACTTTTCTTAATGACATTGCCTTTTCTCTAGCTTATTTTGTTCTAAGAATACAGTATATAATACATATAACATACAAAATATGTGTTAATCAATTGTTTATGTTATTGTTAAGGCTTCCAGTCAACAGCAGACTATTAGTAGTTATGTTTTTAGAGAATCAAAAGTTACATGCAGATCTCTATGTGGGGGGTCAGCACCCCTAACCCCCTGCGTTGTTCAAGGGCCAACTATATATCATACG